>NC_053389.1:11444400-11557418 GCF_905171765.1 Bufo bufo
TAGGTTGCGCAATGCGCATGCGCGGATGCTTCGATTCACTTGCTGAGTCGGCTCTTGGTCTGAGTCAGGAAGTTTATTCTTTAAAACCCTGTGTATAATTATCTACCCCACTGTAGGAAAAAAACAAGCATCCAGGGGGGGTGAATTTAACACTGGGGTAAATAATATAATTCAAATGGAGGGTTAAATGTGTAAATGTATTTAAAAAAAATACATCTCTCTCAATAGTTCTATAGCTACTGAATGAGACAGAAGAAGGGATGCCTTTAACATATAGATCTCCTTGAGAAGCCAATTTGACCCTAAAGGGTTAATTCAACCTGTAATGTAAACTCTGTGTCATCTGTCACTTCTCTTATCTCTCTGCTCTGCTATCAGTAAACCTTCCCAGGATGTATTGTCTCACATGCCGGTGTCAGGGAGCCGCTATCTAATAGTGGGAGACTCCCTGAACGTCTGGGAGACTTGAGATCCCTGCACGTAGGGAGCACCCTCATAGGGTTTATTAGGGATTCCGCCCCTACAGGGTCAGGCATCCGGACGGGGACGCCCCTTGTGGGGCAAGTTCCTCGTGTACAGTCGTGGCCAAAAGTTTTGAGAATGACACAAATATTAGTTTTCACAAAGTTTGCTGCTAAACTGCTTTTAGATCTTAGTTTCAGTTGTTTCTGTGATATAGTGAAATATAATTACACGCACTTCATACGTTTCAAAGGCTTTTATCGACAATTACATGACATTGATGCAAAGAGTCAGTGTTTGCAGTGTTGGCCCTTCTTTTTCAGGACCTCTGCAATTCGACTGGGCATGCTCTCAATCAACTTCTGGGCTAATTCCTGACTGATTGCAACCCATTCTTTCATAATCACTTCTTGGAGTTTGTCAGAATTAGTGGGTTTTTGTTTGTCCACCCGCCTCTTGAGGATTGACCACAAGTTCTCAATGGGATTAAGATCTGGGGAGTTTCCAGGCAATGGACCCAAAATGTCAACGTTTTGGTCCCCGAGCCACTTAGTTATCACTTTTGCCTTATGGCACGGTGCTCCATCGTGCTGGAAAATGCATTGTTCTTCACCAAACTGTTGTTGGATTGTTGGAAGAAGTTGCTGTTGGAGGGTGTTTTGGTGCCATTCTTTATTCATGGCTGTGTTTTTGGGCAAAATTGTGAGTGAGCCCACTCCCTTGGATGAGAAGCAACCCCACACATGAATGGTCTCAGGATGCTTGACTGTTGGCATGACACAGGACTGATGGTAGCGCTCACCTTTTCTTCTCCGGACAAGCCTTTTTCCAGATGCCCCAAACAATCGGAAAGAGGCTTCATCTTAGAGTATGACTTTGCCCCAGTCCTCAGCAGTCCATTCACCATACTTTCTGCAGAAGATCAATCTGTCCCTGATGTTTTTTTTGGAGAGAAGTGGCTTCTTTGCTGCCCTTCTTGACACCAGGCCATCTTCCAAAAGTCTTGGCCTCACTGTGCGTTCAGATGCGCTCACACCTGCCTGCTGCCATTCCTGAGCAAGCTCTGCACTGGTGGCACTCCGATCCCGCAGCTGAATCCTCTTTAGGAGACGATCCTGGCGCTTGCTGGACTTTCTTGGACGCCCTGAAGCCTTCTTAACAAGAATTAAACCTCTTTCCTTGAAGTTCTTGATGATCCTATAAATTGTTGATTGAGGTGCAATCTTAGTAGCCACAATATCCTTGCCTGTGAAGCCATTTTTATGCAACGCAATGATGGCTGCACGCGTTTCTTTGCAGGTCACCATGGTTAACAATGGAAGAACAATTATTTCAAGCATCACCCTACTTTTAACATGTCAAGTCTGCCATTTTAACCCAATCAGCCTGACATAATGATCTCCAGCCTTGTGCTCGTCAACATTCTCACCTGAGTTAACAAGACGATTACTGAAATGATCTCAGCAGGTCCTTTAATGACAGCAATGAAATGCAGTGGAAAGGTTTTTTGGGGATTAAGTTAATTTTCATGGCAAAGAAGGACTATGCAATTCATCTGATCGCTCTTCATAACATTCTGGAGTATATGCAAATTGCTATTATAAAAACTTAAGCAGCAACTTTTCCAATTTCCAATATTTATGTAATTCTCAAAACTTTTGGCCACGACTGTAGATAGGTAGGACGTACTAGCCCCTGTCCCTTACTTAGGGCTGTCTAGGGTTAACCCACCCTGTCACCCAACAACGCAAAGGGGCACATACGCCTGGTACCTCCCAGTATGGCGATCCACCATTACAGGTCCGTCTCTATCCTCAACAACCTCTGAGAGAACCCCTGGTCTACATCTACACCTGGGTGAGAACGTTCTTGTTTATTTATACCATCTTTTCCATACTGTTTGTGTATGTTCAGTCTATGCCCCTAGGGCTGTCTTCATGTTGTTTGTTACAGAGGCCCATCCTCTAGTGTCCACTTATTTTAGAATTCCCTATATTAAATGTTAAGTTTTACCCCTCTGTCCCCCAGGGGAACAGTACATTTGCCATATTAATTTTGGGAGTAAATAGGTCTGGTCGTCAAACCTGGCCTCTCTGTGTTTCTTGATGTATTTATAAGGTGACTTTATGTCGTGCCTCTTACTTGTAAGCTGTGACATAGTGACATCTGTCCGTCCAGTCCAGCTGTTATCCTGCAGGGGGTCCCTTCAGACCAAGGGGTTTGAGCAGAAGTCCTCAAACCCTAATGACAAACCTCTTCACTGAGCCAGTTTATGTTTTCGTTGTACATTACCAGGTTTGGTGCTTTACGTTCGTGAATATTTGATCACTGAGAAAAAGCGTCAGTCCCAGCGAATGTAAAGCGCAAGGTCCATCTTACCCTCCCAGAGCCAGCGCCCCCTGAACTGATGTCACGCACTCTGCTGCAGACTGGAGGGCGCTATTATGATATTTGTAATTTTTTCTGAACTTTTTTGTATCTAGTTTATAAAGTTACCAAATATGTGCTGCAGATTAAAAAAGAAACTGCACCTTTTTAAACAATTTACTTGGCCTGTAGTAACATGGTTTTGTCACAAGGTGGCGCAGCAGAGCTACTAATAAGAAAATCTTTTTTCGTGACCCTAAACACAGGCAATAACATAGTAACATAGTATATAAGGCCGAAAAAAGACATCTGTCCATCCAGTTTGGCCTGTTATCCTGCATGTTGATCCAGAGGAAGGCAAAAAAAAACTGTGAGGTAGAAGCCAATTTTCTCCACTTTAGGGGAATAAAAAATTCCTTCCCGACTCCAATCAGGCAATCAGAATAACTCCCTGGATCAACGACCCCTCTCTAGTAGCTATAACCTGTAATATTATTACGCTCCAGAAATACATCCAGGCCCCTCTTGAATTCCTTTATTGTACTCACCATCACCACCTCCTCAGGCAGAGAGCTCCATAGTCTCACTGCTCTTACCGTAAAGAATCCTCTTCTATGTTTGTGTACAAACCTTCTTTCCTCCAGACGCAGAGGATGTCCCCTCGTCACAGTCACAGTCCTGGGGATAAATAGATGATGGGAGAGATCTCTGTACTGACCCCTGATATATTTATACATAGTAATTAGATCTCCCCTCAGTCGTCTTTTTTCTAAAGTGAATAATCCTAATGCTGATAATCTTTCTGGGTACTGTAGTTGCCCCATTCCAGTTATTACTTTAGTTGCCCTCCTCTGGACCCTCTCCAGCTCTGCTATGTCTGCCTTGTTCACAGGAGCCCAGAACTGTACACAGTCCTCCATGTGTGGTCTGACTAATGATTTGTAAAGTGGTAGGACTATGTTCTTATCACCGGCATCTATGCCCCTTTTGATGCAACCCATTATCTTATTGGCCTTGGCAGCAGCTGCCTGACACTGGTTTTTGCAGCTTAGTTTGCTGTTTATTAAAATTCCTAGATCCTTTTCCATGTCAGTGTTACCGAGTGTTTTACCATTTAGTATGTACGGGTGACTTGCATTATTCCTTCCCATGTGCATAACTTTACATTTGTCAGTGTTAAACCTCATCTGCCACTTATCTGCCCAAGCCTCCAATCTATCCAGATCCATCTGTAGCAATATACTGTCCTCTGTAGTATATATACAGTATACTGTCCTCTGTAGTATATATACAGTATACTGTCCTCTGTAGTATATATACAGTATACTGTCCTCTGTAGTATATATACAGTATACTGTCCTCTGTAGTATATATATACAGTATGCTGTCCTCTGTAGTATATATATATAGTATACTGTCCTCTGTAGTATATATATATACAGTATACTGTCCTCTGTAGTGTATATATATATATATATACAGTATACTGTCCTCTGTAGTATATATATACAGTATACTGTCCTCTGTAGTATATATATACAGTATACTGTCCTCTGTAGTATATATATACAGTATACTGTCCTCTGTAGTGTATATACAGTATACTGTCCTCTGTAGTGTATATACAGTATACTGTCCTCTGTAGTATATATAAAGTATACTGTCCTCTGTAGTATATATACAGTATACTGTCCTCTGTAGTATATATACAGTATACTGTCCTCTGTAGTATATATACAGTATACTGTCCTCTGTAGTATATATATACAGTATACTGTCCTCTGTAGTGTATATATATAGTATACTGTCCTCTGTAGTATATATACAGTATACTGTCCTCTGTAGTATATATATACAGTATACTGTCCTCTGTTGTGTATATATATACAGTATACTGTCCTCTGTATTATATATACAGTATACTGTCCTCTGTAGTATATATACAGTATACTGTCCTCTGTAGTATATATATACAGTATACTGTCCTCTGTAGTGTATATATATATAGTGTACTGTCCTCTGTAGTATATATACAGTATACTGTCCTCTGTAGTGTATATATATATATATATACAGTATACTGTCCTCTGTTGTGTATATACAGTATACTGTCCTCTGTAGTATATATACAGTATACTGTCCTCTGTAGTATATATACTGTATACTGTCCTCTGTAGTATATATACAGTATACTGTCCTCTGTAGTGTATATACAGTATACTGTCCTCTGTAGTATATATATATTCAGTATACTGTCCTCTGTAGTGTAAATTACTTTACACAGTTTAGTGTCATCTGCGAAAATTGATACTTTACTATGCAAGCCTTCTACAAGATCATTAATAAATATATTGAAGAGAATAGGGCCCAATACTGACCCCTGAGGTACCCCACTAGTGACAGTGACCCCTCAGGTACCCCTCTAGTGACAGTGACCCAATCTGAGTGTGTACCGTTAATAACCACCCTCTGTTTTCTATCCCTCAGCCAGTTACTTACCCACTTACAGACGTTTTCTCCCAGTCCGAGCATTCTCATTTTATATACTAACCTTTTATGTGGTACAGTGTCAAATGCTTTGGAGAAGTCCAGATATACAACATCCATTGATTCGCCGCTGTCAAGTCTAGAACTTACCTCCTCATAGAAACTGATTAAATTAGTCTGACATGACCGATCCCTCATGAAGCCATGCTGATATGGCGTTATTTGCTTATTTCCGTTGAGATGCCCTAAAATGGCATCTCTCAGAAACCTTCAAACAGTTTACCCACAACAGATGTTAAACTTACCGGCCTATAGTTTCCAGGCTCTGTTTTTGGACCCTTTTTGAATATTGGCACCACATTTGCCATGCGCCAATATTGTGGGACATTCCCTGTCAGTATAGAGTCCGCAAATATCAGAAATAAGGGTCTGGTTATGACATTACTTAATTCCATTAGGATACGGGGGTGTATGCCATCTGGTCCTGGCGATTTGTCTATTTTAATCTGTTTAAGTCGCTGATGTACTTCTTCCTGGGTCAGACAGGACACTTTTAATGGGGA
The DNA here is from genome assembly GCF_905171765.1 of Bufo bufo. Classification (NCBI taxonomy): domain Eukaryota; kingdom Metazoa; phylum Chordata; class Amphibia; order Anura; family Bufonidae; genus Bufo; species Bufo bufo. Next base: position 11,450,280 of record NC_053389.1, read on the forward strand.
ATTTATTTTTACATTCTGCATGTCATCTGACAGTTTATTTTCCTCAGTGAATACATTGGAGAAAAAAATATTTAACAGCTTTGCTTTCTCCTCGTCGCTCTCTGAGACTCCCCCCTCATTACTCTTTAAAGGGCCAACACCTTCGGATTTATACTTTTTAACATTTATATAATTGAAGAACATTTTAGGGTTAGTTTTACTCTCTTTGGCAATTAATCTCTCGGTCTCTAGTTTGGCCGCTTTTATTAGTTTTTTACATATTCTATTTTTTTCCTTATAGTTTTTCAGTGCTTCCGTGCCACCCTCCTGTTGTAGTGTTTTATATGCTTTCTTTTTGTCATTTATTGCCTTCTTTACAGTTCTGTTTATCCACATTGGTTTCTTTTTGTTCCTTAACCTTTTATTCCCATACGGTATGTACCTCTCACAATGAGATTTTAGGATGTTTTTAAAGATATCCCATTTTGTGGCTGTATTTTTATTTTTGAGGTCCCAGTTAGTTAGGCCTATGGCCTCTCTTAGTTGGCTAAATTTAGCTTTTTTGAAGTTTGGTATTTTTGTTCCTCCCTGTAGAAACGCTATTTTGAATGATAATTGGAAGGTTATTACTTTATGGTCACTATTTCCCAGGTGTCCCCCGACCTGCACGTCTGTTGTTCTGTCAGGTCTATTGGTTAATACTAAGTCCAGTATGGCCGTCCCTCTAGTCGGGTCCTGAACCAGTTGGGAGAGGTAATTGTCTTTGGTTATAGCCAAGAACCTGTTTCCTTTATGTGATGTACAGGTCTCAGTTTCCCAGTCTATATCTGCGGAGTTCCCCCATAATAACCACCTCATTATGATTTGCCGCCTCGTCTATCTCGTTTAGTAGTAGATTTTCTGTGGACTCTGATATATTAGGTGGTTTATAGTAAACTCCTATTAGTAATTTATTATTGTTTTTGCCTCCATGTATCTCTACCCACAGAGACTCCACATGTCCATGTCCCTCACTTATATCTTCTCGGACTGTGGGCTTTAGTCAGGACTTTACATAAAGGAGAACCCCTCCACCTCTCCTGTTTTGACGATCCTTTCTAAACAGACTGTAACCTTGTACATTAACTGCCCAGTCATAGCTATCATCCAGCCATGTCTCAGTTATTCCCACTGTCATAGCTATCATCCAGCCATGTCTCAGTTATTCCCACTGTCATAGCTATCATCCAGCCATGTCTCAGTTATTCCCACTGTCATAGCTATCATCCAGCCAAGTCTCAGTTATTCCCACTGTCATAGCTATCGTCCAGCCATGTCTCAGTTATTCCCACTGTCATAGCCATCATCCAGCCGTGTCTCAGTTATTCCCACTGTCATAGCCATCATCCAGCCATGTCTCAGTTATTCCCACTGTCATAGCTATCATCCAGCCATGTCTCAGTTATTCCCACTGTCATAGCTATCATCCAGCCATGTCTCAGTTATTCCCACTGTCATAGCTATCATCCAGCCGTGTCTCAGTTATTCCCACTGTCATAGCTATCATCCAGCCATGTCTCAGTTATTCCCACTGTCATAGCTATCATCCAGCCATGCCTCAGTTATTCCCACTGTCATAGCTATCATCCAGCCATGTCTCAGTTATTCCCACTGTCATAGCTATCATCCAGCCATGTCTCAGTTATTACCACTATGTCATAGTCCTCCTCACACATCACTAATTCCAGTTCCCTAGTTTTAGTCAGGCTTCTGGCATTAGTATACATACATTTGAGAGGTTTATGTATATTTTTTACCCTTTTCCTTCTGAACTGTTCTAGTCCCTCCTTCCATTCCTCCCCCAGTCCCACTACCTGCCCCCGGTCTCTATCTGCACTATCTTCCCCTTCTATAGTGTAATTACCCTCCCCCCCAGTCCCTAGTTTAAACACTCCTCCAACCTTCTAGCCATCTTCTCCCCCAGCACAGCTGCCCCTTCCCAATTGAGGTGCAGCCCGTCCCTACGATAGAGCCTGTAGGTGACAGAGAAGTCGCCCAGTTCTCCAGGAACCCAAACCCCTCCTTCCTGCACCAGTTCTGGAGCCACTTGTTAATCTCACTAATCTCCAGCTGCCTTTCTTGTGTGGCCCGTGGTACAGGCAGTATTTCGGAAAATACTACCTTTGAGGTCCTTGCCCTCAGCTTTTGACCTAAATCCCTGAAATCATTTTTAAAGACTCTCCACCTACCTCTAACTTTGTTATTGGTTCCGATATGGACCATGACCGCTGGATCGTCTCCAGCCCCTCCCAGTAATCTGTCAACCCGATCCGCGATGTGTCGAACTCTAGCGCCAGGAAGACAGCACACTGTTCGGCGATCACGGTCTTTGTGACAGATTTCCCTATCTTTTCCCCTAATAATGGAGTCTCCCACTACCAGCACCCGTCTGCCCTGCTCTCCTGGTCCCCTGCTTACCAGAGCTGACATTCCCCTGACTGGCAGACAAAGTGTCTGGCTGCAGCAGTGCCGTCCCCGGACTGACATCCCCCTCATCTGCCAAACGTGCAAACTTGTTGGGGTGTGTCAGATCAGGGTTAGCCTCCCTGGCACTCTTCCCTCTACCCCGCTTTCTAACTTTTACCCAGCTAGCTACCTCACTTTCCTCAGCCTCCTCTCTGTCACCCTCCCCCTCATCTACCCCAAAGAGTGCTTGCTCGGTGAGAAGCAAACTCTTTTGCAAATTATCAATGCCTCTCAGTGTTGCAACTTGCCCGTTTAGAGACTCGATCTGCGATTCCAAACGGGTAATTTGCTCACATCTTGAACAAAGATATACACCCTCGAACGGCTGTTCCAGGACTGCATACATCATGCAAAATGTGCACTGGACAGCGTTGTAAATTGTGCAACACATACTAAATGGGGATTACAACAGTAAAAAAGTAAAACAGTATAAATGATTTAGATTTAGACCCTGTCTGCTGTAGTAGAAGGACCACGTAAAATTAAGCCAACAACACACAAGGAAATTATATCCAACCTTAGTTTCCAAACTCCTTTTCTTGAACTCCTTGTTTTTTAACTCCACTTAATAAGAAGCCACTTAGTAGAGCAAGCCTCAGAAAGAGCAGGCTCTGAAGAGTGTAAGTGGGTCAATTTATAGCACCTGGTTGCCCCGGGCACTCGCCTTAATTAAGCAGAGAGGAAAAAAAAAAAAAAAAAAAAGATTTTAAATGCAAGTACTAGAATACAAACACTTAACTTTCAATGATCTCTGCTGCAATCCACACTCAGCCACCTGCAATCACTCCCACAAAACCACACACAGCTCTAGAACTCCTTGTTTTTTAACTCCACTTAATAAGAAGCCACTTAGTAGAGCAAGCCTCAGAAAGAGCAGGCTCTATAGGAAAATTATGTGAATTAGCTTGGATCTGGTTTGGAGGATTTGAGCATTAAAGGTACAACTGCAACTTTAAAAAATACCCAAAACAATAATAGTAAAAATAAAGATTTTCATTAAATGGGTTGTTCACCTTGGAGTGGCCTCTCTGCCGGACCCCCCTTCCTTCATGTGATACTTACCTGCTCCATGCCACTGGGTTCCAGCTCCTTCTGTCCCCTGCGGCTGCTCTTCAGTCTTCGCATGTCAACCTTTTATTTCACAAAGGTCACGTTGCTGCTGCAGCCAATGTCTGGCTGCAGAGGAGCAGAGCTGTGATTCCGGCTCTACTCTCAGTGGTAGTTTTGGCACCAGGTAACGGATGATCCTCCAGGGTGTCGGACCCCCACCAATCTAATATTGATGAGCTGTCCTAAGATCAGGTGCTCAATATCAATAACCCGAAAACAATGTAATTTTGTAACTTTTTCTCTGTTTTTCTCCCATATACGTTAAAGGGGTTGTCCGGGTTCAGAGCTGAACCCGGACATACCTCCATTTTCACCCCAGCAGCCCCCCTGACTTGAGCATCGGAGCAGTTCATGCTCCGATGCTCTCCTTTGCCCTGCGCTAAATCGCACAGGACTAAGGCGTTTTTAGGAGTCCCGGTGACGTACCGAGCTCTCCATGGGGCTGCCAGGAAGCCTGGTGACATCACCGGCACTGATGGGCGGGATTTAGCGCGGCCCTAGACAGTAAAACGGCTAGTGCAGCGCTAAAGCACACCCATCAGAGCCGGTGACGTCACCGAACGCATCAGAGCATGAGATGCTCTGAACCCGGACAACCCCTTTAACTCACTTTTCGAAATTCCCATTCATTTCATTGGACATTGACTACACATCAGCCGCCACCTCTCAACCAATGCCTGGAATTAAAACCAACCCGTTCCACGGGGAAACCCACTGTCCCCACCACCACCACCACCACCCCCGATGAGGCTTTTATGACATATCATGGTCAAGTTAATGAGGGCAACTCCAGAAGTGACTCCATGTTTGCTTACTCTTGTAGCATTGTATTTTTCCGGTGGCCGGGGAGGGTCAAAACAGCGGACTGATCATTTTTGTGATATTTCAAAGGGGGTTTAAAGTTGACGACCCCTCCCCAGATCTAGTCTGCAGCATGTTGTGACTGAGATATTGACCCTAATCCCGAGACATCCCATCAAAGGGAAGATGGGATATTACGGTGGAAACCATAAGGAAAAACATTTTGAGTGGTAGCTCTGGGCAAAAATGGCAATTTCATCTTCAGCCAGAGAAGTAGGTAGCCTTCCAAGTCTTAGTCCCCTTAAAGGAGTTTTCCAGGACGCAGCAGGTCCATCAAACCCAGACTGATTACGCATTATATACAAGTAGAGGAAAGTGAGTAATATACTTACCTCTCAGGAACCCAGTCAGATAAGGCTTCTCTTCTGAAAAATCCACCTTCTACTGATATCCGGCCTGGGCTATGGACGGAGCTAGAACTATTTGCGTCCCCAGTGCTTGCACAAACTCCTAGATCCACCTCGTGTGCAGGCACCAGGAAGAAGAGTACTTCTGTCCCATCCACAGCTGAGGTGGCATCTTATCCATAGCCCAAGCTGGACACCTGGTGAAGGATGCAACATCGCAGAAGATGGATTTTCAGAAGAGAAACTTCACTTGAACGGGTTCTCAAGAGACCAATCTATGCAATTTTGTAATGGCGGGAGTCCTACAGGCATGTCATGTGTAAAGATGGATCCTGGAAAACACCTTTAAAAGGGTTCTCCACGATGGACAGTCCCTATTTGTTAGAAGTGTCGCTAGCTTCTCTGAAAGTCTCCTCCTACTGGGACCACCAGCAATCAGCTGTGATCTCTTGGGAAGCCTGGCAGTAAAGGTGGACTTAGAAGAGCAGTCTAAATCCACCTTAAGGCTGGGGCTACACGGTGATCTTGTCCACAGCACGGGCATGGGCTTCACACAGTCGTGTGAACGAGCCTTAAGTGTACGGTTTCCCTGCAGTGCTCCCAAAGGAGAAACGAAGTATTACACTGTGTCCACTGACATTGTTGGGTTGTCTGTAATGCAGGACAGGACAGGACCTCCGGTGTGAGAGATGATCTTTATAACCGTTCTCCTCTCTGGCCAAGAGATGAAAATCCAGTACAGCAAAATAAATGATCTAAACTGGAGAACCCCTTTAACCTCTTCGCAGTATATACAGCGCTGCCGGCAGGTACGGTAGTTATCACTAGCTGTCATACACAATGATAGAGCGGACTGAGTCTGTGCCCACAGCAGCGGGTATGAGCTCTGCTGCAACCTTCGGGGTCGGAGGTGACGCTGATCCTGGCATATATGCCACGGTCAATAGTGACCAGGCTTCCTACGTCCTTCCCCATGAAGCAACAGGTGCAGGGCGATATTGGGTTGCTGTGCCATCTTAGTATGCCTGTTAGGTCTGTGTGTAAGGAATCGATAGAATGAGTTTCACTTTTTGAATTGAATTCCTGAAATAAATTAACTTTTTGAAGATATTCTGATTTATTGAGATGCGCCTGTACGCTGCACTACGGAATAACTGCAGTGCTTTATGTGAGCAATGAGCTGATCACATGACCAAGTCCCCTGGCGGAATTTTTTTATTTTTTTATATGTTTAAAAATATTTTAAAATACACAACTTTTTTCCCCACTAAAAAGTAAAAAAAATAATGTCCATAACGACCTGAACAATAAAGCGATCGTGCTGTTTTTGTATTCAGTTGCATGTGAGCAGTTGTGCCCTATTATCAGACATTTCAGGCTGGAATTTCTTGACTTTCAGGGTGAGTGTTCTTAAAAAGGCGATCTACGAAACTTCATCACTGACCTATCCCGATCTATGAATATTCCTGGAAACACCCTTCAAGGCACAGGACACAATAAATGATCAAAAGAGAGCTAAAAAAATTCTTTATTGCTCTGCTGTTGTTCTGCAGTTGAGTTGATTTTGGAATGTTCTCGTAGTTATATCTCATAAACCCCACCCCATTGTACAATAAACAAGACAAACATTTAGCATTAACATTTTGGAAAAAAAATCATCTTAAGATGCAGCTTGTTCCCATTCGCAGCCCTTTATATTGAATAGTAACCTCCTGATATGTGAATTCTAAACCTCTCATCTACAAGCACTGCCTTTACAATCATTGTATGTACAACTTGTAGGAACACAAGTCAAGAGTCAAGAAATTATCTCATTTACTATATTTGAAAACCTTATTTGGGTAAAAATTGCACTTAAAGGTTCTCCACCTCTACCGATGTCCACAGATCAGCCAAGGCTTCACTTTGGCTCCATCTCTTCAACCAGAGACCAACGTTGGCTTCACCTTTTATAATAAAGACCCACCATAGCTCTTCCTTTTCAACCAAAGCCCAACCTAGACTTCACCTCTTTAGCAAAGACCCCACCTTGACTCTTTTTTTTTTTTTTCTTCAACCAAGGCATCTTGGCTCAACATTTTCAACTAAAGCACCACTTTTTCAACCAATGCCCCACCTTTGTTCTAACTTTTTAACCAGAACCCACCTTGGCTTCAACCTTTCAACCAAGGCCCCACTTTGGCTCCACCATTTCAACAAAGGCACAGTCTTGCTCAACCTTTTCAACCAAAGCCTCACTTTGGCTTCACATTTTCATCTAATGGCCCACTTTGGCTCTACCTTTTTAACCAAAGCCCTCCATTCTTTCAACACATTCCTCACATTGACTCCACCATTGTATCTAAGGCACTGTTTTGATTCCACCCTTTCATTCACCTTTTCAACCAAGACTCCACTTTGACTTTCACCTTTTCAGTCAAGGTTTAACCATGGCTCACCTTTTTTTTTAGCCAAGGCCCAACTTTGACTCTACCTATTCAATTAGGTCCCCTCTTTTGCTCCACCTTTTCAACCAAAGTCCCACCTTTAGCCAAGACCTTTTCAGTTAAGGTCCCTGCTTTGGCTCCACCTTTTCAACCATGGACCCACTATGGCACCATTTTGTAACCAACCAAGGTTCCTTTTGGGCAATAATCATATTTTCTATGCATCTACTGTAGATCTATAAAAAATTATCTCCCTTTTTAAAATGACAATACCCCATGTTGAAGCTTAGGGTCAATGCATCAGGGTGCATTGTCCATTAAGGTCACTATTTGGCCTCATCTCTTTGAAAATGTCATCAGTAGTTTTGAAGACAAGTCAACTACATACAGTTCATCTAGTAGCAACTGATCCCATGGAGGCTCTGAGCAGCCAAACATTTGTTATTTCGCCCTTGACCCTTCGAACAATGAAGGAGTGGACATTGAGTGGAAGACTATTATTCAGTGGTAAACAAAGTGACAGAGGAGTCCGAGAGCTTCAAGAGGACCCTCCAAGTATCTTGAGTTGTCAATGTCAGTGTGACAACTGCGGAGACTCTATAGCTGTCAAAATTAAACGGCTAATCTCATCCAGTTTCTTGTCCAGTTGGTCGATCCTCTTCTCCAGGTCTTGGTGTGAGGAGGTAAAGTTGCAGTCAAGGTCGGTCATGATCATCTGCATCTGGAGAACATACAGTAGGACATCACTGAAGGACACCCATGCATTTTAGTTTAAAGGACTCCATATCTAACTTGTTCTACTTACTTTGGAAATGTCGACCATAGCATTGACCTCATCCTTCAGATTTTTGTGCTTTCTCCTTCTGCGGCGGAATCTGCATAATTAAATATATACAGACATAAAAAATAAGACTAAAGGGACCAAGCGCTAATCGACTCATGCCCTCGTATAATGGTAGATGACAGTAAATGAATCGCACTAATTGATTAAAATACAACATTCTCGCATTTCCTGCACTATAAGACGCACTTCCCCCCCAAAAAAAGTAGGGAAAAAATGGCAGAGCGCCTTATGGTGCGAATACTTGTGAGCGCTTCCCTTATTAAGCACTAATTAGTACAGTAGGATCTGCAGAGGAGAATATAGGGGGTGCTGGTTTTACTCACCACTCCCTGGTCTTCTTTGGGCACCACGCTGTGCTGTGTCAGTATACAGTGTAAGGATGTAGTGTGCATAAGTGTGCAGTATGACCTGACGCTGTGCAACATCCGAACACAGCACAGCAGGAAGAGCCGCTGGATCTGTCGAGTGGCGGCACCATCTGGAGCAGGAGAGGTGAGTTTTTATTTTGTTTTTGACTGATCTGAGGTCTGATGAAGATTGGGGGGGAGCTGATCTGGGTATGATGAAAACATTTTTTTTTGTTATTTTCCTTCTCTAAAAGCTATATGTGGCTTATAATCAGGTGCGTCTTATGGTGCAGAAATACCGTACATTTACAATAATTAAAATAATAAATAATTTTAAGATGGTAATAATAATTGCAGTCACGCTCCCTAATTTGCTGAATGCAGGGCCTTCACAATAACAGCTAATGTAATCCAGAATGTGGTGACGTGAAAATGGAATACAGTGAATTATCCAGTCACCTGTACAACACTAATTGTCTTCTCCTTCGTAGACAGCTCTGTTGACCTGCATATATTATTAGTGATTGCAGAGTAAATTATCGAACTTCCAATAGCGATAGTTTCGGTACAGATACACGTTCTGCTGCTTTACTTGTGCCAAAAGAGGGATTATATAACCCCGGAGGGCGTGTCCCACAGTGATGGTGATAGATATTTCTGCAAGACTTCTTCTGTAATATGTAACAAGGAACACACATGAGGACACAGTGCAGCTCACCGCCCCCTTGCAATCACACTATAGGGTGGGGTTGCACTCTTTAGCACGAGTGCCCCCTGTGTAATACAGGACCCCGATCCGTCAGAGCTCCTCAGCTGCTTCTTGTATATCGTTCCATAAACTCACACCATATAAACAGTAGGAGAATACCAGTGTAGATAAAATACCAGTTCCACCATAGAGTCAGCGGTCAAACGTATTTTGGAACTTTCTCATCTCGTTCCTCAGTGGCTACTGAGGAAATGAGAGTTCCGAAACGCGTTTGACCATTGACTATACAGTGGAATCAGAGTTTAATCTACACTGGTACACGAGCTTACATAGACGCAGCCTAGAACTCCGAGCCGCGAGGGATTGGCGTCCTGCATTACAGAGGGCGCATGCATGAAGATTTCACAGGAGCGGATATCAAGCATTCGTACCGCAGGGCGCAGCACCGCGCTTCATGTGAACAGCGTACCCCATAGGAATGGTCTTCGAACTACAGGGCGCAGCTCTCCAGCGCGATCACAGGGGCGGTGTACCCCATAGGAATGGTCTTCGAACTACAGGGCGCAGCTCTCCAGCGCGATCACAGGGGCGGTGTACCCCATAGGAATGGTCTTCGAACTACAGGGCGCAGCTCTACAGTGCGATCACAGGGGCGGTGTACCCCATAGAAATGGTCTTCGAACCACAGGGCGCAGCTCTACAGTGCGATCACAGGGGCGGTGTACCCCATAGGAATGGTCTTCGAACCACAGGGCGCAGCTCTACAGTGCGATCACAGGGACGGTGTACCCCATAGGAATGGTCTTCGAACCACAGGGCGCAGCTCTACAGTGCGATCACAGGGGCGGTGTACCCCATAGGAATGGTCTTCGAACTACAGGGCGCAGCTCTACAGTGCGATCACAGGGGCGGTGTACCCCATAGGAATGGTCTTCGAACCACAGGGCGCAGCTCTACAGTGCGATCACAGGGGCGGTGTACCCCATAGGAATGGTCTTCGAACTACAGGGCGCAGCTCTACAGTGCGATCACAGGGGCGGTGTACCCCATAGGAATGGTCTTCGAACTACAGGGCGCAGCTCTACAGTGCGATCACAGGGGCGGTGTACCCCATAGGAATCGTCTTCGAACTACAGGGCGCAGCTCTACAGTGCGATCACAGGGGCGGTGTACCCCATAGGAATGGTCTTTGAACTACAGGGCGCAGCTCTACAGTGCGATCACAGGGGCGGTGTACCCCATAGGAATGGTCTTCGAACTACAGGGCGCAGCTCTACAGTGTGATCACAGGGGCGGTGTACCCCATAGAAATGGTCTTCGAACCACAGGGCGCAGCTCTACAGTGCGATCACAGGGGCGGTGTACCCCATAGGAATGGTCTTCGAACTACAGGGCGCAGCTCTACAGTGCGATCACAGGGGCGGTGTACCCCATAGGAATGGTCTTGGAACTACAGTGCGCAGCTCTACAGTGCGATCACAGGGGCGGTGTACCCCATAGGAATGGTCTTCGAACCACAGGGCGCAGCTCTACAGTGCGATCACAGGGGCGGTGTACCCCATAGGAATGGTCCTCGAACCACAGGGCGCAGCTCTACAGTGCGATCACAGGGGCGGTGAGACGCTCTATGCAGCGCTGTATCCTCGTGTATTACTTGTCACATATTACGAAAGAAGTACTGCAGAAATATCCATCACCATCGCTGTGGGACCCGCCTTCCGGGGTTATATAATCCCTTTTTAGGCACAATACAGTGTAAGTAAAGCAGGCGCTCGTGTGTCAGAACTATCGACAATCGGAAGTACGGGAATTTACTCGGAGTCTACACCGGCAATCACCAATAATTTGTGCGTGGTGACAGAGTTAGGGCGAGTTCACGTCACCGTTTTATTTTCCGTTCTTTTGTTCCGTCGGAAGAACAGAAAAATAAAGAAGAAAAAACTGATTCTGTAAAAAAACTAATTCTGTAAATCAGTTATGCACATTCGGAATCTGTTTGAGCCATTTCTATCTGAGATCCGTTTTTTAGACGGAAAAAAAAAAGTACTGCATGCAGGGCTTAATTCTCAGACGGAAAAGTGCGTAATGGATGCTTAGGATCTGTTTTTTTGTTTAGGATCCGTTTTTTACAGAATCCATTATTTCTATTCTTCTTAAGGATCAGAAGAACAGAAAATGAAACTGTGATGTGAACCCGACACCTTATCTACGAAGGGGAGGACGATTACAGTTGCACATGTGACTGGATAATTCACTGTATTCCATTTTCACGTCACCATTAGCCACATTCTGGATTACATCAGCTGTTATTGTGATTGCCCTGCGTTCGGCTAATTAGGGAGCGTGACTGCAATGATTATTACCATTTCAATGATTGTATTTTCATGAATTAGTGCTATTCGTTTATGGTCATCTACTGTTACGCGAGCGGCATTAAAGTTGATTAACGCTGCGACGACGTCATGGTGAAATTCTTGATTGGTGATTGGAGGCTCCCACTAATGGCTGAAACAAAGGGGCAGAAGTTCTCCGCTGATAACAGCGCTCCTTCGGTTGCGATTGGCTATGCTGATGGGCTCTATTTGGGCTGGTAGGGTTAGTTGATCCATAGAAAGCAGAGCAGTCGTCACCCCCTTCCCCCAAGGAAAGCCGATCGCAGCTGTAGGTACGCAAGGTTTCCACCCACAGCCTTCACCATAATTTATAACCTCAAAAGTTAGAGGTTTCTACGTTTTTAACAAGTTCCGAAACACGGACTGCTAGGTCGTTCATCAGTGAGGGAGGAAGTAGCTAGCTTCTTTACCTATTTGGGTTTCGATACCAATATAGGATTATTAAACTTTTTGCACGTCAGAAGTTTTGATGTCTTGGGTCCAGGTGCAGAGACCTCTGCTGAAGCGTTCCTCCACCTGCTGCGCCCCCTTTCAGTTGTCTTTGGTTTTGGGGACACTAGATGAGGAGAGCCGAGCATGTGGTGTGCAGACTCGTATACTCCCCGTGGATCCATACACCGCTAACTCTGCCTCCTCGAAGAAAGCCGAACAGAGGGGCCCAGTGCTCACCTGGTGGGGGTCTCCGCACACACGCCCCCAGTGATGAAAACTTCTGAGCTATCGCTATGACAGGTCAACGTTTTCATGAAACAACAGGAACGGTTTGACAATCCAAACTTCATTCCTATTGGAACCCAAGTAGGCTAAGAAGCCGCTACTTTCGGAAGTCACTATCCGGGTTTTCTCCCGGTAATCGACTGCCGGGGAGACCTGAGAGAGTGACGGGGGGCAGACACTTCCTGGATGACGGTGGTCGCTGCCGGACAGCTACTTCCTGTCCCAAAGGTATGACCAGCGGGCGATGTAGATTACTGGAAGGGATTGTGTTCTCCTCAAGGGGTTCCCTTCTGAGGAGATTGCCCCCCGTCATGTGTGATGTGGGGGAATAACCGAAACATGTTTGTGAGGTTGGACGTACATGTGAATAGCTGCCAGCAGCTCCCGCTGGTGCAGGCGGATCTTGGCCATGTCCCCCTGCTTAGTGTGTCTGTGGAGCAGCCAGGCCTCTCCCAGGACGTTGGCCGCGGCACCTTTAATCTAAAAGACAAAACGAACAAAACACGTGATCAGAAAGAAAAAAAAAACATAAAGAATGCGCCTCATTATAGCAGGAAGGAAAATAATGGCGTCCCTCCACCATGCTTTTCCTACCTGATACCCAGATGGCACGACCATCTCAACTGAGGCAGGTAAATCTATTACAGGAGCCCTTCCTGACAACTACTAGGAGGAGCTCACAGCAAACATTGTGATCACTAGAGAAAGCTCTGGTTATACTGTGTGACCACTAGAGGGAGCTCTGGTTATACTGTGTGACCACTAGAGGGAGCTCTTGTCATACTGTATGACCACAAGGGGGAGCTCACAGCAAACACTGCCCGATCCCCTGAAGACGCCAAGAGAGCTTGGCGAAACATGTCGGGGGGCAGAGTGTGTTGAATGTTATTTTAGGCAGTGAGTGCGATGCCAAGCAGTAGGAGTATTACATAGTAGTTACTATTAGCACACTGGGAAAAAGCCCGTAGCTCAGCGAGCGCGTTGTGGAAAAACAGTGCGCAGATACCAACTAGAAATTAGGGAACATGCCCGTTTCTAGAAGAGTACACTGTGCCAATAACAGTGCACCTGTAATAACGGCGAATTAATGCTGCATTGAGACAGCAGGAACTAGCTAAGAGAACCTAAAGGGCCCCCCAGTGGTCAATAAGCATATTATCTTAGGATACAATATAAGATACATTGTAATAGGGCAGGCACCACTGATAGTTTTAATGTGTGAGTTCAAGGCATCTATTTTAAACGTATGAAATAAACGTTAAATTTTATATGTAAATAACCAATACATTTAGTAGCACGTATAAACCAAGAGACAATTGTGGTCTTATTGACCAAATGAAAATATTTCCACAGCAAACCTCGACACAACTAGGGGGGAGCTCCTGGCATATTACGTGATCAATAGGAGAAGCTCCTAGCATACTTTGTGTCCACTAGGTGGCGCTCACCGCATACTAATTGTCATTAAATTCATGTAACTTTATTACTATTTGAAGCAAAGCTGTGGATTTGGAGCTTTATTTCAGATCTCCAACCTCCATTACTATAAAAAATCTATTTCGTTTGAAAATATCTCTACAGTCGTGGCCAAAAGTTTTGAGAATGACACAAATATTAGTTTTCACAAAGTTTGCTGCTAAACTGCTTTTAGATCTTTGTTTCAGTTGTTTCTGTGATGTAGTGAAATATAATTACACGCACTTCATACGTTTCAAAGGCTTTTATCGACAATTACATGACATTGATGCAAAGAGTCAGTATTTGCAGTGTTGGCCCTTCTTTTTCAGGACCTCTGCAATCCGACTGGGCATGCTCTCAATCACCTTCTGGGCCAATTCCTGACTGATAGCAACCCATTCTTTCATCATCACTTCTTGGAGTTTGTCAGAATTAGTGGGTTTTTGTTTGTCCACCCGCCTCTTGAGGATTGACCACAAGTTCTCAATGGGATTAAGATCTGGGGAGTTTCCAGGCCATGGACCCAAAATGTCAACGTTTTGGTCCCCGAGCCACTTAGTTATCACTTTTGCCTTATGGCACGGTGCTCCATCGTGCTGGAAAATGCATTGTTCTTCACCAAACTGTTGTTGGATTGTTGGAAGAAGTTGCTGTTGGAGGGGGTTTTGGTGCCATTCTTTATTCATGGCTGTGTTTTTGGGCCAAATTGTGAGTGAGCCCACTCCCTTGGATGAGAAGCAACCCCACATATGAATGGTCTCAGGATGCTTTACTGTTGGCATGACACAGGACTGATGGTAGCGCTCACCTTTTCTTCTCCGGACAAGCCTTTTTCCAGATGCCCCAAACAATCGGAAAGAGGCTTCATCGGAGAATATGACTTTGCCCCAGTCCTCAGCAGTCCATTCCCCATACTTTCTGCAGAAGATCAATCTGTCCCTGATGTTTTTTTTGGAGAGAAGTGGCTTCTTTGCTGCCCTTCTTGACACCAGGCCATCTTCCAAAAGTCTTGGCCTCACTGTGCATGCAGATGCGCTCACACCTGCCTGCTGCCATTCCTGAGCAAGCTCTGCACTGGTGGCACTCCGATCCCGCAGCTGAATCCTCTTTAGGAGACGATCCTGGCGCTTGCTGGACTTTCTTGGACGCCCTGAAGCCGCCTTAACAAGAATTGAACCTCTTTCCTTGAAGTTCTTGATGATCTGATAAATTGTTGATTGAGGTGCAATCTTAGTAGCCACAATATCCTTGCCTGTGAAGCCATTTTTATGCAACGCAATGAAGGCTGCACGCGTTTCTTTGCAGGTCACCATGGTTAACAATGGAAGAACAATGATTTCAAGCACCACCCTCATTTTAACATGTCAAGTCTGCCATTTTAACCCAATCAGCCTGACATAATGATCTCCAGCCTTGTGCTCGTCAACATTCTCACCTGAGTTAACAAGACGATTACTGAAATGATCTCAGCAGGTCCTTTAATGACAGCAATGAAATGCAGTGGAAAGGTTTTTTTGGGATTAAGTTAATTTTCATGGCAAAGAAGGACTATGCAATTCATCTGATCACTCTTCATAACATTCTGGAGTATATGCAAATTGCTATTATAAAAACTTAAGCAGCAACTTTTCCAATTTCCAATATTTATGTAATTCTCAAAACTTTTGGCCACGACTGTACACCGCCCTCCTGGCCTTGACTGACAGCTTCACTGTCCTACAATGTTACTGTGTGCGGCTGCAAAATCTCGTGGGTGCACTGTGCAGTACCAGTATGGCACCTGCGCAGTACTCTCCCTTCAGTCGGTAAAGTCCTCATTGAGTTAATGCAGGGTTGTTAGGACTCTGTACTGTGTACTCTGAGGACTCTGCTCTGCCCAGGGCAGGGTGACTGGAGCTAGGGGTGGGCGATATAGGCGATATGCGATATAAATTTGTGCCACGATATGGATTTTGCGCAAATCGCCGGACCGGGATATGATCGCGCTCTCGGCGCGCACCATGGTTTCCTGAGCCGACACAGTGGAGAAGGAGGGAGCCCCTCCCTCCCCACTGCGCGCGGCTGCCGCTGGCCACTAAGAACAGAGTAGGAGGAGGAGGAGGGGAGGGACTGTGGCCACTGCGCCACCAATGAATGCCTGAATACCAATGTGCTGGCCATATCCCGGCCCCTATGACTGCATGCTGTGATCCTCGCGATTAACCCCTCAGTTGAGGGGTTAATTGTGCGGATCACAGCGTCCTGTCAGAGGTCGGGTGCCGGGAATGTTCTTCAGTCTCTGCAGTGGGCAGTTCCGATCGGTGGGCAGTGGGCAGTTCCGATCGGAGTCCCAGCAGTGTAATTCTGGGGCTCCGATCAGTTACCATGGCAGCCAAGACGCTACTGAAGTCCTGGCTGCCATGGTATGTTAGTGAGCAGCATTATACTCACGTGCGCCGTGGCCGCCGGTCGCTCCTTCTTCTGTCTGTGCGGCGCATTGCTAATGCTTACAGCATTAGCAATGCGACGCACAGACCTATGAGAAGAAGGAGCGCACGGCGGCCACGGCGCACGTGAGTATAATGCTGATCACTAACATACCATTGCAACCAGGACTTCAGTAGCGTCCTGGCTGCCATGGTAACCGATCGGAGCCCCAGCATTACACTGCTGGGACTCCGATCGGAACTGCCCACCCATCGGAACTGCCCACTGCCACCAATGATGGGGGGGGGGGAGAGGGGGACCCTGTGGCCACTGCCACCAATGATAAATACTGGGGAGCGATGGGGGGTGGGTTTGGGTTACCAGAGGGGGCTGATAAGAGGGAGAGGCTGGGGGGCGGATCAGGGGCTGGGGGGCTGATCAGAGTCTGGGGGGCACATGAGAGGCTGGCTGCCATGGTCGGCTCCCTGCTGTTGTGTGCACAAAGCACAGGGCAGCAGGGAGAGTGTAAAGTCCTATTCACCCTAATAGAGCTCTATCAGGGTGAATATGACAAGGGTTCTAGCCCTTAAGGAGGCTAATAGTTATTAACTAAAAAGTAAAAAAATAAAAAGTTTAAACACCCCCCCCCCAAATATAGAAAACAATATATTGCGATATATATCGCATATCGCACATGCTTAAAATTATATCGCAATATAGATTTTAGGCCATATCGCCCACCCCTAACTGGAGCGCATGCGCCAGCCTGGGACCACAGGGAGCATGCGCAAGAGTTTTCTGCTGCGTACAGCAACTTTACAGATCACTTAAACTGTCCGTCAAGGCCAAGGGGGTGGCATGAAGTACATTGGGCAGCATTCACTCAGGAGAGCTGAGCACTTGCCAAGTTGGGGACACTTGCCAGCTCATTTGCATGAAGAACAAAACTTCTCTTTCTTCTCAATAATAAGGCAGTCAGAGGCCACAATTATGGTTTTCTACATCTTTAAGCACCCTACCCTGGGATGTTCATAGTCTATACTTACCCATAACCACCCGAGACCAGAATAGATATTGGAGAGGCCACCAGAGACATCTAAACCCCCCTCTAGACCACCAGGAGTATTAGAGGTATACAATCACTAACCTCTAAACCACCCGGTGTACAAGTGTGGAATGTGTAGAAGGAGGGGGTATGAAGGGCATTTTTCTATGTCTGTCCCGGCATCAGCGGAATTAGGACCCCCTCACCCCACCCTTACAAACCCCACGTCTCCCTTGGAAATGAGCGGACCTTACAAGGCCATCTATTGTATTTTTATGGGGAATGATCTTTACAAGTGTAATCTGGGTCATCGCTAACGAGGGCCTTTCAAAAGTCACGTTCTCATAAGGTCAGATCTGGAAGACGTCCACTGGCTGGTAAATATTGATGCCCCCGATTCTCTCCATGGTTAATCTAACTTCGAAACGGTTCGTAAACGTCTTTTTCCTGCCTGGAAATCTTAATTGCTTCCTCTGAGGAAGCTCAAGTCTTCTGACCCAGCTATAATAAGAAACTGAAGGTCACGCCCTCCACGTCACCCTCCCTGTATTGTGTGACTACTAAAGGCACCTTTGGGACCTCGGTAGATTTGGAGATGGATAAAAAGCCTCCACCGCCTGTAATAATAGACCGGCGAGATCGTTATCAGAAGGTCACAATACCTGCGGCCGCTCGGGGGCCCTGTTACTCGAGTTTCCTTAACTAGTGTATTTTGTGGGAACTTTGCTGTACCCAGCAGTGGAACATACATTGGAGGGTAGGGGCCCGGTTACATAGGAGCATTCGTTGGATGGTAGGTGCCCGGTTACATAAGAGCATACGTTGGAGGGTAGGTGCCCGGTTACATAGGAGCATACGTTGGAGGGTAGGTGCCCGGTTACATAGGAGCATACGTTGGGGGGTAGGTGCCCGGTTACATACTGTAGGAGCATATGTTGGAGGGTAGGTGCCCGGTTACATAGGAGCATATGTTGGAGGGTAGGCGCCCGGTTACATAGGAGCATACGTTGGGGTGTAGGTGCCCGGTTACACAGGACCATACGTTGGCAGGTAGGTGCCCGGTTACATAGGAGCACACTTTGGCAGGTAGGTGCCCAGTTACATAGGAGTATACTTTGGGGGGTAGGTGCCAGCTTACATAGGAGCATACGTTGGAGGGTAGGCTCTCGGTTACATAGGAACATACCTTGGGGGGTAGGTGCCCGGTTACGTGCAGTGTTTTACTGAAATGACGGATACTCAGAGTTTGGCCTACATCTTACGATGCCCACTGGCCCAATGTTGTGACTGCAAGAGCTCAGAAGATGCCTGTGCCGTACATGTCCAGATGGGAGGACACATAAGTCAATGGTGCACTGTATGACACTATTGATCTGGACACTGTATGACACTATTGATCTGGACACTGTATGGTACTATTGATCTGGGCACTGTATGGTACTATGGATCTGGACACTGTATGATACTACTGATCTGGGCACTGTATGGTACTATTGATCTGGGCACTGTATGGTACTATTGATCTGGACAGTGTATGGTACTATTGATCTGGGCACTGTATGACACTATTGATCTGGGCACTGTATGACACTATTGATCTGGGCACTGTATGACACTATTGATCTGGACACTGTATGGTACTATTGATCTGGGCACTGTATGGTACTATGGATCTGGACACTGTATGATACTACTGATCTGGGCACTGTATGGTACTATTGATCTGGGCACTGTATGGTACTATTGATCTGGGCACTGTATGGTACTATTAATCTGGGCACTATATGGTACTATTGATCTGGACACTGTATGACACTATTGATCTGGACACTGTATGGTACTATTGATCTGGGCACTGTATGGTACTATTAATCTGGGCACTATATGGTACTATTGATCTGGGCACTGTATGACACTATTGATCTGGGCACTGTATGGTACTACTGATCTGGGCACTGTATGGTACTATTGATCTGGGCACTGTATGACACTATTGATCTGGGCACTGTATGGTACTATTGATCTGGGCACTGTATGGTACTATTGATCTGGACAGTGTATGGTACTATTGATCTGGGCACTGTATGACACTATTGATCTGGGCACTGTATGGTACTATTGATCTGGACAGTGTATGGTACTATTGATCTGGGCACTGTATGGTACTATTGATCTGGACAGTGTATGGTACTATTGATCTGGGCACTGTATGGTACTATTAATCTGGGCACTATATGGTACTATTGATCTGGGCACTGTATGACACTATTGATCTGGGCACTGTATGGTACTACTGATCTGGGCACTGTATGGTACTATTGATCTGGGCACTGTATGACACTATTGATCTGGGCACTGTATGGTACTATTGATCTGGGCACTGTATGGTACTATTGATCTGGACAGTGTATGGTACTATTGATCTGGGCACTGTATGACACTATTGATCTGGGCACTGTATGGTACTATTGATCTGGACAGTGTATGGTACTATTGATCTGGGCACTGTATGGTACTATTGATCTGGACAGTGTATGGTACTATTGATCTGGGCACTGTATGGTACTATTGATCTGGACACTGTATGGTACTATTGATCTGGGCACTGTATGATACTATTAATCTGGACACTGTATGGTACTATTAATCTGGGCACTATATGGTACTATTGATCTGGGCACTGTATGACACTATTGATCTGGGCACTGTATGGTACTATTGATCTGGGCACTGTATGGTACTATTGATCTGGGCACTGTATGGTACTATTGATCTGGACAGTGTATGACACTATTGATCTGGACACTGTATGGTACTATTGATCTGGACACTGTATGGTACTATAGATCTGGGCACTGTATGGTACTATTGATCTGGACACTGTATGACACTATAGATCTGGGCACTGTATGACACTATTGATCTGGGCACTGTATGACACTATTGATCTGGACACTGTATGACACTATAGATCTGGGCACTGTATGGTACTATTGATCTGGACACTGTATGACACTATTGATCTGGGCACTGCATGGTACTATTGATCTGGACACTGTATGACACTATAGATCTGGGCACTGTATGGTACTATTGATCTGGACACTGTATGACACTATTGATCTGGACACTGTATGGTACTATTGATCTGGACACTGTATGGTATTATTGATCTGGACACTGTATGGTACTATTGATCTGGGCACTGTATGACACTATTGATCTGGGCACTGTATGACACTATTGATCTGGGCACTGTATGGCACTATAGATCTGGGCACTGTATGGTACTATTGATCTGGGCACTCTATGGTACTATTGATCTGGGCACTCTATGGTACTATTGATCTGGGCACTGTATGACACTATAGATCTGGGCACTGCATGGTACTATTGATCTGGGCACTCTATGGTACTATTGATCTGGGCACTCTATGGTACTATTGATCTGGGCACTCTATGGTACTATTGATCTGGGCACTGTATGACACTATAGATCTGGGCACTGTATGACACTATAGATCTGGGCACTGTATGGTACTATTGATTTGGATACTGTACGGTGTGGTGTATCTGGATACTGTACGGCAGTATTAACTTGGACACTGTATGACACTATTGATCTTAACGATGTATGGCACTATTAATCTGGACACTGTATGGTTCTATGTCTCTGGGCTGCCTATGGACAATATTAGAATTTTATCTCACTGTAAGGGTCCATTCACACGTCCGTAAGTGTTTTGCGGATCCGCAAATTGCGGATCCGCAAAACACGGACACCTGCAATGTGCGATCCGCAATTTGCGGATCCGCACATCACAGACACTATAATAGAAAATACCTTTTCTGGTCCGCAATTGCGGACAAGAATAGGACATGTTCTATTTTTTCCAGGAACGAAATTGCGGATCCCGAAAAAACGGATGCGGATCCCGAAAAAACGGATGCGGATCCAGGAAATGTGGATTTGCATCCATTCCAGCCCCATTGAAAGTGAATGGGTCCACAAATTGCGGAACGAATGCGGACCCAAATTACGGACGTGTGAATGGACCGTTAGGCTTCATGCACGCGACCGTATTTTCGGTCTGCATCCAACCCACTTTTTTTGTAGATCGGATGTGGACCCATCAATTTCAATGGGGCCCCACAAAAGATACAGACAGCACACAACTTGCCTGTTGCGCCAGCCTGCAAAAAAATAGAACATGTCCTATTTCTAGGACATTTCTACGGGAGTAAAAATGGCAGCATGTACACGGCCGGAATCTGTGTTTTGTGGATCCGCGGTTTGTGGACTGCAAAATATGTATATACACTGCTATGTGTAGCGGCATTTACTGTCAGGGTGTGGTTGGGGCAGCAATAAAGGGTCCGGCTGTATTTCACATGATTCTTGATCCCATCGGTGTCACTGGAAAAGATTCTGCATTGCTGGCAGCTGTGTGCATGTGGTACGTAGGAGCGGTTGTATCACAGGATACCGCCACTTACTGCAAGAGCTCATTTTCCGCTCCCATGATGCTCTGCGGCCCTATTCACCAAGCAGGTAGAATGAGCTCAAGAAGCTGCTGGCAGATGAGGGAACTATTGTGTTCAGTGAGGTGCTTCACAGGCTGGTGGCTCCTGCTGGTCCCAGAGCCGGATACAATCTCTGCTTGCTGTGCTGTGCCAACCGTTGCTATGATGGCGAAGAGCAAAATTTAGGAAAAAGTGGCTGGAATAAGATTTATAAGAGCTGCCATCAATGGTGCATGTACCCTTTGCAACTATATGCCAGAGAGGAAACATAAACAGATTGTTTCCATTCAATGACAGCAAGCAAAGATATTTAGAATGATGAGAAATTGTAACAAAAAGCCTTTTAGGAAGTTGCAGATCTTAATGATTAAGAAGAGAACGGGAAAATCCTTTAAGAAGAAGGTTCCTTCATAGAGTGTATAACTGCTTGGATAGTTCGAAATATCTTCTTAAAGGGATTATTCTCATCTCAGACGCTTTTTTGTACCTGTAGGAAGGGGGCGATCAGGAGAAGGAAAACAGCCGATTTCTTCCAAAAAGCAGCTCCAGAGTTCTACATAAATTGCAATGGAGCTGAGCTGCAGTACCAGAGTCCACCTATAGATAGGTGTGGCGCTGCTTAGGAAGAAAGCAGCCATGTTTTTCTAATCCTAAACTACCCATTTGGGCCGAAGATGCCAATGGGCCCAGTAGCAATATGTAAACTAGCCGTATAAAGACGGGACTGCGATCTGTGGAGCCCAGCAATCTATGGTAGGGACCCGCCTGGAGTCAATGTAGTGATCTACACAGGAAAGCAGAAAACCATCGGGGTCCTATGTAAATCTGTATGATTGAGAGCACTTACCTGCTTCATATAGTGGATATCCATCATGAAGTTATGTACGTGCTTCTCTGCCTTAGTAAATTCCAGTTTCTGAGCAGCTACAGCAACGATCAGAGCCGTACACCCGACCCCCTGGAACAGAGGCACAAAGTGAGACCCCACACCGAATCCAACATGTAGACTACAGGGGCCCGTATACTGCTCGGGGACCGCTGGCCAGGAAACGCTTCATGTACATGGACCTAAAGCAGAGCTGACGTCCAGGAGTCTGAAGGAACCCAGACACAAACCCGAGCAGGCGGACATATTAGTGTCACCAGATTACGAAGGAGCAGGAAATGAGGCCAAATAGGAACCGGAGTATAATACAGAGCGAAATTATAACGCCGAAGCTTCCATTCTAAGCCAACCCCAGATCTTCTTCTTACCATAACTCCGGTGACGAGACAAACCATCTTCCCACAAATAGTATCAGGCACCATATCCCCATAACCAATGGTTAAGAAGGTGATAGGAATCAACCACATAGAACTCGTCAGATTAGCCGTCCCTTGAGTATCTCTGGGGGGAAAAAAGTAGATATAAATATATTCATACCGCCTACTGATGTATATAATAATCTTTATATGCTATAATACTGCCCCAATGTATAACAGTATAACTACTATAATACTGCTCCTATGTACAGGAATATAACTACTATAATACTGCTCCTATGTACAAGAATATAACTACTATAATACTGCTCCTATGTACAAGAATATAACTACTATAATACTGCTCCTATGTACAGGAATATAACTACTATAATACTGCCTCCTATGTACAGGAATATAACTACTATAATACTGCCTCCTATGTACAAGAATATAACTACTATAATACTGCTTCTATGTACAAGAATATAACTACTATAATACTGCCTCCTGTGTACAAGAATATAACTACTATAATACTGCTCCTATGTACAAGAATATAACTACTATAATACTGCTCCTATGTACAAGAATATAACTACTATAATACTGCTCCTATGTACAAGAATATAACTACTATAATACTGCTCCTATGTACAAGAATATAACTACTATAATACTGTCTCCTATGTACAAGAATATAACTACTATAATACTGCCTCCTATGTACAAGAATATAACTGCTATAATACTGCTCCTATGTACAAGAATATAACTACTATAATACTGCTCCTATGTACAAGAATATAACTACTATAATACTGCCTCCTATGTACAAGAATATAACTACTATAATACTGCTCCTATGTACAAGACTATAACTACTATAATACTGCCTCCTGTGTACAAGAATATAACTACTATAATACTGCTCCTATGTACAAGAATATAACTACTATAATACTGCTCCTATGTACAAGAATATAACTACTATAATACTGCTCCTATGTACAAGAATATAACTACTATAATACTGCTCCTATGTACAAGAATATAACTACTATAATACTGCTCCTAGGTACAAGAATATAACTACTATAATACTGCTCCTATATACAAGAATATAACTACTATAATACCACCTCCTATGTACAAGAATATAACTACTATAATACTGCTCCTATGTACAAGAATATAACTACTATAATACTGCTCCTATGTACAAGAATATAACTACTATAATACTGCTCCTAGGTACAAGAATATAACTACTATAATACCAGCTCCTATATACAAGAATATAACTACTATAATACCACCTCCTATGTACAAGAATATAACTACTATAATACTGCTCCTATGTACAAGAATATAACTACTATAATACTGCTCCTATGTACAAGAATATAACTACTATAATACTGCTTCTATGTACAAGAATATAACTACTATAATACTGCTCCTATGTACAAGAATATAACTACTATAATACTGCTCCTATGTACAAGAATATAACTACTATAATACTGCTCCTATGTACAAGAATATAACTACTATAATACTGCTCCTAGGTACAAGAATATAACTACTATAATACTGCTCCTATATACAAGAATATAACTACTATAATACTGCTCCTATGTACAAGAATATAACTACTATAATACTGCTCCTATGTACAAGAATATAACTACTATAATACTGCTCCTATGTACAAGAATATAACTACTATAATACTGCTCCTAGGTACAAGAATATAACTACTATAATACTGCTCCTATATACAAGAATATAACTACTATAATACCACCTCCTATGTACAAGAATATAACTACTATAATACTGCTCCTATGTACAAGAATATAACTACTATAATACTGCTCCTATGTACAAGAATATAACTACTATAATACTGCTTCTATGTACAAGAATATAACTACTATAATACTGCTCCTATGTACAATAATATAACTACTATAATACTGCCCCTATGTACAAGAATATAACTACTATAATACTGCCCCTATGTACAAGAATATAACTACTATAATACTGCACCTATGTACAAGAATATAACTACTATAATACTGCTCCTATGTACAAGAATATAACTACTATAATACTGCTCCTATGTACAGGAATATAACTACTATAATACTGCTCCTATGTACAAGAATATAACTACTATAATACTGCTCCTATGTACAAGAATATAACTACTATAATACTGCTCCTATGTACAAGAATATAACTACTATAATACTGCTCCTATGTACAAGAATATAACTACTATAATACTGCTCCTATGTACAAGAATATAACTACTATAATACTGCTCCTATGTACAAGAATATAACTAATATAATACTGCCTCCTATGTACAAGAATATAACTACTATAATACTGCCCCTATGTACAAGAATATAACTACTATAATACTGCTCCTATGTACAAGAATATAACTACTATAATACTGCTCCTATGTACAAGAATATAACTACTATAATACTGCTCCTATGTACAATAATATAACTACTATAATACTGCTCCTATGTACAAGAATATAACTACTATAATACTGCCCCTCTGTACAAGAATATAACTACTATAATACTGCTTCTATGTACAAGAATATAACTACTATAATACTGCTCCTATGTACAAGTATATAACTACTATAATACTGCTCCTATGTACAAGAATATAACTACTATAATACTGCCTCCTATGTACAAGAATATAACTACTATAATACTGCTCCTATGTACAAGAATATAACTGCTATAATACTGCCTCCTATGTACAGGAATATAACTACTATAATACTGCCTCCTATGTACAAGAATATAACTACTATAATACTGCTCCTATGTACAAGAATATAACTACTATAATACTGCTCCTATGTACAAGAATATAACTACTATAATACTGCTCCTATGTACAATAATATAACTACTATAATACTGCCTCCTATGTACAAGAATATAACTACTATAATACTGCTCCTATGTACAAGAATATTACTACTATAATACTGCTTCCTATGTACAAGAATATAACTACTATAATACTGCTCCTATGTACAAGAATATAACTACTATAATACTGCTCCTATGTACAAGAATATAACTACTATAATACTGCTCCTATGTACAAGAATATAACTACTATAATACTGCTCCTATGTACAAGAATATAACTACTATAATACTGCCTCCTATGTACAAGAATATAACTACTATAATACTGCCCCTATGTACAAGAATATAATTACTATAATACTGCACATTACTGTAATACATAGCACTGTCCACTGTGTATCCAGGTGGTATAGCTGAACCCACTAGGAATCCTGGGCCACACGGCTTATTTCTGTAAGTTGCCCTTTATGGGGTGTCATTAGTCGCCCTCTCACCTTTCGCACACAGACAGAACCCAAGAAGCAACCACCCACAGGCTGATGGTCAGGATGAGCAGGACTCGGCCCGGGCAGGTGTTCATCAGGATCTTAATGACAAACTGGTACTGGAACTTGATCTTGTTTAGGGCCCCGATGCTGCGGTAGGAGGCGTTCGCCAGCACCTTGCTATGGAGCAGCACAGTCCGGGGCAGCAGATAAACTCGTAAGAACATCAGGATGGACAAGAATATGTCGGCCTGTGACAGGAAAATCAGGGACTGTTTCTCCGAGTTCGGTACCTCCATTTCATTGCACCGTTGCGCATAGGGGAATGGATGGATGGCGCAGACCATAATCTCCAGAAGAATCCACACCATCTTCTTAGTATTCACAGCAATGCGCCAGTGCACCAAGGAATTATCCGTCATGAAGAGCTGCGAGGAAGACAACATAAAGTATTAGATCATGTCTCATCATGTCGCGGAACCTGAAATACGAGATGAAGTGACAAACTTATCTACATTTCTATAAACAAAATCGTGATGTTTACCCCCTGCCTCAAAAATGCCCCAAAATTGACACTTTTAGGAGGGGTTTGCATACGCTCCACCCTTTTTCTGTGGCAATTTCCAGGATTGTAATCTCCTGAGCTCCCTCTAGTGGTGGTTGTATATATCTGTATGTAGTAATGTCCTGAGCTCCCTCTAGTGGTGGCTGTATATATCTGTATGTAGTAATCTCCTGAGCTCCTTCTAGTGGTGGTTATATACATCTGTATGTAGTAATATCCTGAGCTCCCTCTAGTGGTGGCTGTATATATCTGTATGTAGTAATGTCCTGAGCTACCTCTAGTGGTGACTGTATATATCTGTATGTAGTAATCTCCTGAGCTCCCTCTAGTGGTGGTTGTATATATCTGTATGTAGTAATCTCCTGAGCTCCCTCTAGTGGTGACTGTATATATCTGTGTATAGTAATCTCCTGAGCTCCCTCTAGTGGTACTGTATATATCTGTATGTAGTAATCTCCTGAGCTCCCTCTAGTGGTGGCTGTATATATCTGTATGTACTAATCTCCTGAGCTCCCTCTAGTGGTAGCTGTATATATCTGTATGTAGTAATCTCCTGAGCTCCCTCTAGTGGTAACTGTATATATCTGTATGTAGTAATCTCCTGAGCTCCCTCTAGTGGTGGCTGTATATATCTGTATGTAGTAATCTCCTGAGCTCCCTCTAGTGGTGGCTGTATATATCTGTATGTAGTAATCTCCTGAGCTCCCTCTAGTGGTGGCTGTATATATCTGTATGTAGTAATCTCCTGAGCTCCCTCTAGTGGTCGCTGTATATATCTGTATGTAGTAATCTCCTGAGCTCCCCCTAGTGGTGGCTGTATATATCTGTATGTAGTAATCTCCTGAGCTCCCTCTAGTGGTGGCTGTATATATCTGTATGTAGTAATATCCTGAGCTCCTCTAGTGGTAGCTGTATATATCTGTATGTAGTAATCTCCTGAGCTCCCTCTAGTGGTGACTGTATATATCTGTGTATAGTAATCTCCTGAGCTCCCTCTAGTGGTGGCTGTATATATCTGTATGTAGTAATCTCCTGAGCTCCCTCTAGTGGTGGCTGTATATATCTGTATGTAGTAATCTCCAGAGCTTCCTCTAGAGGTGGCTGTATATATCTGTATGTAGTAATCTCCTGAGCTCCCTCTAGTGGTAGCTGTATATATCTGTATGTAGTAATCTCCTGAGCTCCCTCTAGTGGTGGCTGTATATATCTGTATGCAGTAATCTCCTGAACTCCCTCTAGTGGTGACTGTATATATTTGTGTATAGTAATCTCCTGAGCTCCCTCTAGTGGTGGCTGTATACATCTGTATGCAGTAATCTCCCGAGCTCCCTCTAGTGGCGGTTGTATATATCTGTATATAGTAATCTCCTGAGCTCCCTCTAGTGGTGGCTGTATATATCTGTATGTAGTAATCTCCTGAGCTCCCTCTAGTGGTGGCTGTATATA
Source organism: Bufo bufo (assembly GCF_905171765.1). NCBI lineage: Eukaryota > Metazoa > Chordata > Amphibia > Anura > Bufonidae > Bufo > Bufo bufo. The sequence continues at coordinate 11,478,613 of NC_053389.1, forward strand.
TCTGTATGTAGTAATCTCCTGAGCTCCCTCTAGTGGTGGCTGTATATATCTGTATGTAGTAATCTCCTGAGCTCCCTCTAGTGGTGGCTGTATATATCTGTATGCAGTAATATCCTGAACTCCCTCTAGTGGTGACTGTATATATCTGTATGTAGTAACCTCCTGAGCTCCCCCTAGTGGTGGCTGTATATATCTGTATGCAGTAATCTCCTGAGCTCCCTCTAGTGGTGGTTGTATACATCTGTATGTAGTAATATCCTGAGCTCCCTCTAGTGGTGGCTGTATATATCTGTATGTAGTAATCTCCTGAGCTCCCTCTAGTGGTGGATGTATATATCTGTATGTAGTAATCTCCTGAGCTCCCTCTAGTGGTGGCTGTAAATATCTGTATGTAGTAATCTCCTGAGCTCCCTCATCACATGATCCATCACCATGGTAAAAGATCATGTGATGACCGGAGTGACGTCACCAAAGGTCCTTTACCTGTAATTAATGCTCACCTCAGGTCCTGTTCAGCAAAGGAGACAGAAGGAGATGCCTGGCCGCGATCAAGTGGACTAAGGTGAGTTAAATTTTATTTTTTTTAACCCCTCCAGCGCTGTTTTACTATACATTCTGTATTCAGAATGATATTATTTTCCCTTATAACCATGTTATAAGGGAAAATAATAATGATCGCGTCTCTAACCCGATCGTCTCCTAGTAACCGTGCGTGAAAATCGCACCACATCCGCACTTGCTTGCAGATGCTTGCGATTTTCACGCAGCCCCATTCACTTCTATGGGGCCTGCTTTGCGTGAAAAATGCAGAATATAGAGCATGCTGCGATTTTCACGCAACGCACAAGTGATGCGTGAAAATCACTGCTCATGTGAACAGCCCCATAGAAATGAATGGGTCGGTATTCAGTGCGGGTGCAATGCGTTCACCTCACGCATCGCATCCGCGCGGAATACTCACCCGTGTGAAAGGGGCCTAAAGATATGTTATGATATCAGCAGGGGTTGTCGCGCTCCTCCATGACGCCTGCAGATATGGTGATTGCTCCAGTATTGCAGTATGAATATGTGGGTTTGGTCTCCCACTTTCCGGTAAGCTGGGGCTGTAGCAATCAGTACTTTGTCATCACTCAGCTTTCCCAGAAATACTGAAGATTTAATATTTTAGGTGACAATCCTCACAATGTTCCTTATTTTTCTATTCTTCCAGTCACACAGGGGCAGATATGGCGGAGTCCTATCACGAGCACACAGACCGTAGGTGCGGTCACCGTATCTTCCTAGTCACCAGTAACGACATGGAGCCGCCCGACTGTTTACATTGTGCCAGCAGAGCGGGCACAGGGTGACCAGAACACCGAGGTGATGACACATCTAGAATAATAGTCCTGCTGCCAAAATAGCCTTCTTTACATGAAGAGAGGGTAGAACTCTGAGTCACCGGGACGGGCGCAGCTCGGGGGAGACCGCGAATGTCTGACACATGGGGGAGAGCAATCTGGAAAGTATTTATATGGAATTCATCTCCTACAACGGCCTTGACATAGTGGTGTAGATATAAAGGGGGTGCAGGGGCTATAGATATAAGGGGGCGCAGGGGCCACAGATATAAGGGGGCCATAGATATAAGGGGGCGCTGGGGCCATAGATATAAGGGGGCGCGGGGGCCATAGATATAAGGGGGCGCTGGGGCCATAGATATAAGGGGGTGCTGGGGCCATAGATATAAGGGGGCGCAGGGGCCATAGATATAAGGGGGCCATAGATATAAGGGGGCGCTGGGGCCATAGATATAAGGGGGTGTGGGGGCCATAGATATAAGGGGGCGTGGGGGCCATAGATATAAGGGGGCGCTGGGGCCACAGATATAAGGGGGCGCTGGGGCCACAGATATAAGGGGGCGCTGGGGCCACAGATATAAGGGGGCGCTGGGGCCATAGATATAAGGGGGCCACAGATATAAGGGGGTGCAGGGGCCATAGATATAAGGGGACGCTGGGGCCACAGATATAAGGGGGCGCTGGGGCCACAGATATAAGGGGGCGCTGGGGCCATAGATATAGGGGGCCATAGATATAAGGGGGTGTGGGGGCCATAGATATAAGGGGGCGTTGGGGCCATAGATATAAGGGGGCGTTGGGGCCACAGATATAAGGGGGTGTGGGGGCCACAGATATAAGGGGGCGCGGGGGCCATAGATATAAGGGGGCGCAGGGGCCATAGATATAGGGGGCACAGGGGACATAGATATAAGGGGGTGTGGGGGCGACAAATATAAGGGGGCGTGGGGGCCATAGATATAAGGGGGCGCGGGGGCCATAGATATAAGGGGGCGCGAGGGCCATAGATATAAGGGGGCGCAGGGGCCATAGATATAAGGGGGCGTGGGGGCCATAGATATAAGGGGGCGTGGGGGCCATAGATATAAGGGGGCGTGGGGGACCATAGATATAAGGGGGCGCGGGGGCCATAGATATAAGGGGGCGCTGGGGCCATAGATATAAGGGGGCGCTGGGGCCATAGATATAAGGGGGCGTGGGGGCGACAAATATAAGGGGGCGCTGGGGCCATAGATATAAGGGGGCGCTGGGGCCATAGATATAGGGGGCCACAGATTTAAGGGGGCGCTGGGGCCATAGATATAAGGGGGCCATAGATATAAGGGGGCGCGGGGGCCATAGATATAAGGGGGCGCAGGGGCCACAGATATAAGGGGGCGCTGGGGGCGACAAATATAAGGGGGCACTGGGGCCATAGATATAGGGGGCCACAGATATAAGGGGGCGCAGATATAAGGGGGCGCTGGGGCCATAGATATAGGGGGCGTGGGGGCCACAGATATAAGGGAGCACGGGGCCATAGATATATGGGCGCAGGGGCCATAGATATAGGGGGCGTGGGGGCCATAGATATAAGGGGGCGCAGGGCCATAGATATAAGGGGGCGTGGGGGCCATAGATATAAGGGGGCGTGGGGGCCATAGATATAAGGGGGCATGGGGCCACAGATATAAGGGGGCGTGGGGGCCACAGATATAAGGGGGCACGGGGCCATAGATATATGGGCGCAGGGGCCATAGATATAAGGGGGCGCGGGGGCCATAGATATAAGGGGGCGCAGGGCCATAGATATAAGGGGGCGTGGGGGCCTTAGATATAAGGGGGCGTGGGGGCCATAGATATAAGGGGGCATGGGGGCCATAGATATAAGGGGCATGCGGGACACAAATATAAGGGGGCGCGGGGGCCATAGATATAAGGGGCACTGGGGCCACAGATATAAGGGACATGGGGGCCATAGATATAAGGGGGCGCGGGGCCATAGATATAAATGGTAGTGCAGGGGCCACAGATATAAGGGGGCACGGAGGCCACAGATATAACGGCATGGGGGACACAAATATATGGAGAACGGGGTCTATAGATATAAAGGGGTGCGGGGGCCACAGATATAAGGGGACAGGGGCCTCTGTAATACATATGGGGTTCAGCAAATTGATCACAGGATCTCCTTTTTTTTTTGCTTATACATGAATAGAATGCCAGAACCATAGTGAAGACTGACACAAAGGAGGAAGTAGAAGAGGATGAGCAAACAATGCAGATTTTCGTGCAATTCCGGCCGGTAGAAAGCTGAGTACCAGTCTCTGTGTGCAGTATAATGGGATGCACTTGGCCCTGGGCAGCGGTCCGTTTTTAGCCTCCGGGTGACGCGCTCTTTCCATCCGCCCGCTAATAACCGTACGTTATATTCTGGAGAAGCCACATCTGCTTCTCTGCCCTGTTATTTCAGGCTCCATTGCTAGCGGCGAGGACTTGGCAGCGCCCGGTGCCGGCTGTGCCCCACCTGCTGAGCACACAGACCTAGTTAATGGCTCACTGGCATCCGGCTCTGCGAGGACTGTCTGAAGAGGGCGGATTAGTCACACGTGCCTGCACTGGATGAGCAGACCTGACACGCACCGCCATGACTAACTCTCCAAATACTTCCCGTTACTTATTCTGCGCTGATCCTGATGTTATACTTCAATCACATCCAAAGCTGCTCACAAAATTCTCTTGGTCCTCCTTTTCACAGATCAGCTCTCTGTTCAAAACTGAGGACCAACCTCAGTGACATCTATAGTATGCGGGTAGATGGGCAGAGGTTGTGAGCTCCTGCAATGCTCCACTCTCCAGCAGAATCCTAAATGCAGCTTTGGATGTGACTAGAGCAACTGAAAATAACCTCTGGGTATCAATCATATTCCACAAATGATAACTAAAGACAAGTATTTGTGTAATTACATATTATGGCGACGTTCTGGGTGGAGTTCCACTTTAACAGGCTCCGAATCGAATGCAAATCTCAAACCCAAGTCTAGTGCTGGACCCCGGAGCAGAGCAGATACATGTCTATCCATATGTAACCATTTGTATACCTTTTCCTAATCACATGGTTGCGTATATTAGGCAATTGCATAAATATCAGTTCCATATTGTTCCTCTCTGATCTGGACATCACCGTGGGTCAGTCCACCGAACACGACATCACCGCGGACAGCCTACAGCTATTAGGACATGCTGGAAGTTGTAGTTTTGCAACAGCTGGAGGGCCACGGGTTAAGCATCCCTGGTCTGGCCTTTAGGAGGAGAATAATAGCGGCCTATAGGTCACTTTTATTGGGAACCTGTTGGAAGCGTTTTGCCCCCTGATCCACCTGACCGTCCTGCTCCGGTACTTTCCATCCTTAGTAGCCGGTTCCTCTTTTTGATTAATGCTCAAGCGCACCGTCCAGTATGTAACTAACCTGTGGAGATGCGAAGGTGTCCAGACCCTATCCCTGCCCTGGTGTGATGGACATCATCACACACCTGACTGAATCTCACCATGTGCCACTGTCTTCCACTTCCAGATCATGCGCAGTGCAGCAGGATGTACTTACCTTGTTTCTGACACTCTCCTGGCACATGCGCAGTGAAGCACTTAGTACTTACCTTGGCTTCTGAAACTCTCCTAGCTTCTGGCACATGCGCAGTGAAGCATGGAGTACTTACCTTGGCTTCTGGCAGGCTGCTAGCTTATAACGCCTGCACAGTGAGGTGCAGTATACTTGCCTTGGCTTATGACGCTCTCCTAGCTTCTGGCACATGAGCAGTAAAGTATGGAGTACTTACCTTGGCTTATGACATGATCCTGGCTTTTGGTGCATGCACAGTGAAGCACAGCGTAATTGCCAAAGCTTCCCACATTCCCAGATTCTGGCACATGCGCAGCGAAGCAGGGTGTACTTGCCTTGGTTTATGATGCTGTCCTGGCCTCTGACACATGAGCAGTGAAGCGGGGAGTACTTACCTTGGCTTATGACATGACGTGCTTTTAGTTTGTGGCGCATGCACAGTGATTGCAGTGTACATGCCTTGGCTTCTAACACTCCCATATTCTGACGCATGCGCAGTGAAGCAGGGTGCACTTGCCTTGGTTTATATGATGTCCTCTTAGCTTCTGACTTGTGTGCAGTATACTTGCCTCCAAATTCTGACGCATGCGCAGTGAAGCAGGGTGCACTTGCCTTGGTTTATATGATGTCCTCTTAGCTTCTGACTTGTGTGCAGTATACCTGCCTCCAGATTCTGACGCATGCACAGTGAAGCATGTGTACTTGTGCATGCGGCAGAAGCTGTGAGAGCGTCAGATGCCGAGGTAAGTGCAAATAGTTTCGCTGCGCATGCACCGCAAGTATAAGATAATGGCACACTCACATTCATGGCATCGCCAAGATGGTGGAGGGGCGAGAAGGTGGAGCTCACGGTCTGCTCCAAAAACCCAACGCATTTCAATTCTACAAAGCAGTTCTGCCTTTCTATAATCTACTTTCTGTACCCCATGCAGGGTTTTTCAGTGTTCAATATATCTGCTTCCTGTCAGTGAATAGAAATGAAGTTGTCTTATGAGCTTGATGAAGGGATCCCAGGCATTGGAATCCTGGAATTATTTTGGTGTTTAGTATTTAGTATTCCTGGCCCTGATCTGGGCCTTACCTGCTGTATACTAATGTGAAGGGAACTTATCCTAGAGGTAGGTGCTCTTCAATAACCCCATATTTGCCCACGTTGATCCCTCGGAATGTTCCCTGTGGAATTATCTTTGTAAATAGAACATATGGTAGGTAGGACAGTTATATGGCGGGGCTATAATGGTTCAGGGAGTCTCCATGTATTGTATTAGGACGGCCGCCGTCCCCACTGTTTACACTGCCGAGCAGCTCAGAGGGGGCGTGGCTACAAAGTGATTGACAGCCACAGTCCTGTACTGGGAGATGACCTGTCCCTTTTACATGTCCATCTCTATGGGATACCAGATACTTGGGGGGGGGGGAAGGGGATTGGGGTTGCACTTGGCTTCACCCGCTGATAGACTGTGAGTGCCAGGATATAAAACGGAAGACACTGGCATTGGCGGTGGCACGGCTAATAAGTCATTTGGAACAGAGAATTTCTGAAGAGGTCAACAGCGAGGTTCTTCCGACCTCCGAGTCTATTCATCGTCGGAGAGTCAATAGAAAGCGTTGACTCTCGGCCAGTTCCTTAAGTGCCTCGATCATTGTGCACAAATACATCGCGCGGGACTCCTGGCACGGCCTCCGGCCTCCGAACATAATAGGACACTTAATATTTCACTCTCCGTGCAGGGTCTTAGTATGACAACGAGAGAAAGGCGGCCGCGGCGTAACAATGGCGCTTAATCCGCCGCCAGAGAAAACAGCGGAGAATTCAGTGTCCTTTTGGCCTCGTTGAGCAGATCTGAAACGTCGTTAATTGCCTCTTTCTCTTTTCACTGGCAATTTTTCACCACTTTACAAGGTCGTGGTTTAAAGGAGCACTCCGGACACAACTCATACACTGGGTTATGTCTAGAGCAGGGCTTGAGGAGGCGGAGCATATCATAGGGGTGCTGTTTCCTAGTCTCCACCCCCTCAAGCCCTGTGATAGACGTAACACGGTGTGTTCATTTTACTGTTCCTTTAAGTCTTAAAGTGCACCTCCAGGTATACCTATATTGTTGCAATATGCCACAATGATTTCCTTATTCTAGTTCATGTCCACCACTAGGTCGCCCCAACCATACGTGGACTTTGGGTGGACAACAATAGCCCCTCTAGTTCACTTTTAACGGGAACCTGCTGGAAGCCTTGCTCAAAATAAGATCTAAAGCTGGAACTTGGCAAGACAGGGCAGCTGCAGGTCACTGGGCGAGTCTAAGAGGGTGGCCGCCACCTGAGGACCCTCACTGACCAAGAGTTGCCCCCCAACCCCCATTCCTGAATATTTGACAACACGTTGAGGCTGAAAATCCTCATTATGCCCCCAATCAAATATGAATTGGTGATGGATGCAGATACCTTGATCTCCTTGACATGGAAGGTAATGATGAGGATGAGAAGGATGATGGTGGAGATGCTGATGGTGCATTTCATCAGGTACAGGTAGACAAACCACTGCAAAAGAAGAAAACAATGTGTTAGAGAAGACGAGGAGGATACCATGAGGTGGTCGGGAAGATTCTGGAGCATAAATGTCTGGCACAAAGATAACTATTGGTTAGTTTATGCACCAATCAGATTTAGCCTGGCCCATGAGAAGATCCAAGGATCCTCCCCCGCTGAGCCTAGGAACCAGGTCTCCAAAGGTTAGCACTTCTGGGTAATTTCCGCTGGTTCCTAGATTCAGCACTGAGATCAATGATCACTTTTTCCAGACGCCTTGAACTTTTTTGGCCGTCTTTGCTTCTCCAATTCTAAATGTAGAAATCGGGCAGTGATACGTCCTGACATTTACTCTGGATTTATTATAAAACTCATGCTTTGTTTATGAGTCATAGGATGAAATTGGAGATAATATGTGGGAGTCTGAACTTCAGGAGAGCAAATTTTATGTGTAATACACATCCACTATATGGAGAAAAGTATCCAGTCTCACGTCTTAATCATTACCACATCCAACCTCTAGTCATGCAATCTACCATTACACAGTGTATAAAATCCAGCCTCTAGCCATGTAGTCTACCATTACCACAGTGTATAAAATCCAGCCTCTAGCCATGTAGTCTACCAATACCACAGGGTATAAAATCCAGCCTCTAGCCATGCAGTCTACCATTACCACAGTGTATAAAATCCAGGCTCTAGCCATGTAGTCTACCATTACCACAGTGTATAAAATCCAGCCTCTAGCCATGCAGTCTACCATTACACAGTGTATAAAATCCAGCCTCTAGCCATGCAGTCTACCATTACAACAGGTGTATAACATCCAGCCTCTAGCCATGCAGTCTACCATTACCACAGTGTATATTATACAGCCTCTAGCCATGTAGTCTACCAATACCACAGTGTATAAAATCCAGCCTCTATCCATGCAGTCTACCATTACAACAGGTGTATAACATCCAGCCTCTAGCCATGTAGTCTACCATTACCACAGTGTATAAAATCCAGCCTCTAGCCATGTAGTCTACCAATACCACAGGGTATAAAATCCAGCCTCTAGCCATGCAGTCTACCATTACCACAGTGTATAAAATCCAGCCTCTAGCCATGTAGTCTACCAATACCACAGGGTATAAAATCCAGCCTCTAGCCATGCAGTCTACCATTACCACAGTGTATAAAATCCAGCCTCTAGCCATGTAGTCTACCATTACCACAGTGTATAAAATCCAGCCTCTAGTTATGCAGTCTACCATTACAACAGGTGATAACATCCAGCCTCTAGCCATGCAGTCTACCATTACCACAGTGTATAAAATCCAGCCTCTAGCCATGTAGTCTACCATTACCACAGGTGTATAGCATCCAGCCTCTAGCCATGCAGTCTACCATTACCACAGGTCTATAACATTCAGCCTCTAGCCATGCAGTCTACCATTACCACAGTGTATAGCATCCAGCCTCTAGCCATGCAGTCTACCATTACCACAGGTGTATAACATCCAGCCTCTAGCCGTGCCTTCTACCATTACCACAGGTGTATAACATCCAGCCTCTAGCCATGCAGTCTACCATTACCACAGTGTATAACATCCAGCCTCTAGCCATGCAGTCTAACATTACCACAGGTGTATAACATCCAACCTCTAGCCATGCAATCTACCATTACACAGTGTATAAAATCCAGCCTCTAGCCATGTAGTCTACCATTACCACAGTGTATAAAATCCAGCCTCTAGCCATGTAGTCTACCATTACCACAGTGTATAAAATCCAGCCTCTAGCCATGCAGTCTACCATTACACAGTGTATAAAATCCAGCCTCTAGCCATGCAGTCTACCATTACAACAGGTGTATAACATCCAGCCTCTAGCCATGCAGTCTACCATTACCACAGTGTATAACATACAGCCTCTAGCCATGTAGTCTACCAATACCACAGTGTATAAAATCCAGCCTCTAGCCATGCAGTCTACCATTACAACAGGTGTATAACATCCAGCCTCTAGCCATGCAGTCTACCATTACGACAGTGTATAAAATCCAGCCTCTAGCCATGTAGTCTACCAATACCACAATGTATAAAATCCAGTCTCTAGCCATGCAGTCTACCATTACCACAGTGTATAAAATCCAGCCTCTAGCCATGTAGTCTACCATTACAACAGGTGTATAAAATCCAGCCTCTAGTTATGCAGTCTACCATTACCACAGGTGTATAACATCCAGCCTCTAGCCATGCAGTCTACCATTACCATAGTGTATAAAATCCAGCCTCTAGCCATGTAGTCTACCATTACCACAGTGTATAGCATCCAGCCTCTAGCCATGCAGTCTACCATTACCACAGGTGTATAACATCCAGCCTCTAGCCGTGCCTTCTACCATTACCACAGTGTATAACATCCAGCCTCTAGCCATGCAGTCTACCATTACCACAGTGTATAGCATCAAGCCTCTAGCCATGCAGTCATTACCACAGTGTATAACATCCAGCCTCTAGCCATGCAGTCTACCATTACCACAGTGCATAACATCCAGCCTCTAGCCATGCAGTCTACCATTACCACAGGTGTAAAACATCCAGCCTCTAGCCGTGCAGTCTACCATTACCACAGTGTATAACATCCAGCCTCTAGCCATGCAGTCTACCATTAGCACAGTGTATAACATCCAGCCTCTAGCCATGCAGTCTGCCATTACCACAGGTGTATAACATCCAGCCTCTAGCCATGCAGTCTGCCATTACCATAGGTGTATAACATCCAGCCTATAGCCATGCAGTCTGTCATTACCACAGGTGTATAACATCCAGCCTCTAGCATGTATACAGATAATGCCATACAATCCCCTAGTAGGGCATTAGTAAAAGGGTTTTCCAAGATTTTAATACTGATGACCTATCCAGAGGATAGGTCATCAGTATCTGATCGGTGGGGGTCTGACACCCAGACCCCCCACTGATCAGCTGTTTCTAGCAGCTCACCAAGCACAGCGCCGTACATTGTATAGTGGCCGTGCTTGGTATCACAGCTCAGCGTCATTCACTTCTAAGGGGCTGAGCTGCTCCTCAGCCATGTGACTGATGAAAGTGACGTCACTGGCCTTGGGTAAGCTGCTAGAAGGCCATGGCACTCACCGGAGCAACAGCTGATTGGCGGGGATCCGGTGTATTATCAGATACTGATGGCCGTCCAGAGGATAGGTCATCAGTTCTAAAATCTTCAAAAATTCCTTTAACTTGTCCTTGCCTCTTTCCCCCGGTGGCAGGTACCACAAACCATGTAGTCACAATTGCGCTGACTGCAGAGGATCCCTGGCAGCCACCATCTGCTATTTTAAAGGCAAAAAAGTCCAAACCCTGCAAGTGTGAAATCTGTCCTTACCCGGGTTGTCCAGGTCCCCACCAGTTATGGCCACATGTGCTGTGTATATGGTGTGCTCTGCAGCGCCTACATAAGGCTGTGTTCACACCATGTGTGTACACAGAGCTGGAAATGTCTCAAATGGGGCCACAGACCCCTATGGCCAAAATAGTGCCCCCTGGGCTGGCATATGTTAGGGTCTTGTCACTTCTGTGTCACGGTTTCTTTACTGAAAGGACGCCATGATGTAGAGCCGGATGTGTCACACGACTAAAACAGGTGTAGAATATGATAAATGAGACGGGCCTGCCGCCATTCCTCCATTTTTTAGAACTGCCGTCCGTGGCACAGATGGGGAAGGAGTCACAGATTTGGCCGCAAATCCCCTTTGCGACCGAATCTGCGACGGATATTCGCCAAAAATTGCCATATATCTATTCATAAATGACCCCTACTAACAGCATTTACGTGATGCCGCTAAAGGGTTAAACCAGATGGCAGTGTGCGCATGCTCTCCATGTCATAGGACCTATAAGTGCGCCCACATGAGAGTCTGACGCCTTCAAATAAGCCCCCGACAACCAACCAGAGGCCGCGACCCATTTCTAGGTTTCAACCAGTTGGCAGCCAGTCTTAAAGAGGACAATACCCAATACCGGGCGGCGCACCAGGCCTCTAATCCAGTATACAGCGAGACACCCCCTCCCCTCCAGTATATACTGTCAGCACGTTACGTGTACACCAAGGATCCATAGCCCCCCTCCATCAAGTATCAACCCATTAGTGACGGGCAGGAGCCTGGCTCTTATATGGCAGCCGGGCGCCTGCTCTAAACGCCCGGTTTGGCAGAAGCGCCGAATCTTTAACTCCCTAGATGCCGCGGTCAGTAGCAACTGCGGCATCTAACTGGTTTAGAAGGAGGGAGCCCCCTTCTCAGACATCTTCACCCGCAAATGAGATAGGCAAAATTTATAACTCAGTGGCGGAATTGCTGCTTATTCCCATCTCCCTCCCAGAAAGAGTTAATAAAAGTTCTCTGTACCCCAAAATGGTGCCATTAAAAACTACAACGTTTCCTGCAAAAAACAAGCCCCCACTGGGCTACCTAGACGGAAAAATAAAAAAAAGTTATAGCTCTTGGGAGGGAACAGTAAAAAAATGGAAAAAAATTGTTTGGTCACTAGGGCCAAGAGCAACCAATCAGATTCCAGCTTTCATTTCTCAGAGCTCCTTTGGAATATGAAATCTGGAATCTGATTGGTTGCTATGGGCAACGAAGCCCGTTTTCCTTTACACCAGTTTTGATAAATCTCCCCCAAAGAATTATGAAACTGTCTAAAGGTCCTGGTTGTCCTTAGCAACCAATCAGAGCGCAGCTTTCATTTCATACTCTGCTCTTCAGCAATGAAAGCTGCGCTGTGATTGGTTGCTTTGGCCCAGAAAGACAGCTCCACTTTCAAAAATCCACCCAATGTTTTATTTAAAGGAACAGAAAGTATAGATTGGGGCAGATTTATGAAAACTTGTCTAAAACAAAAACCATGGCGGCCGATCACTGCACAGCTTTCACTTCTCAGGAGCACTATTAGAAATGAAAGCTGTGCTGTGATTGGTTGCCGTAGGTGACAAGGACAGTTTTCCTGTTAGTTTTCATATATCTGAGGGGCGGAGCATGACACAAGGGGAGGGGCACAGTGCCTTCAACCTGACTGAAGTGTTCCTTTGAATAGACTATGACCTAGAAGACATTTTGCCCCTGTCCGGTAGACCCTTCTTCATCATGGCTGACTTGTAATTCTATATCGTGTGTTTCCAGACATGGCGCCTGAAGACAGACTGCCATTCACCCGGCTTCTATCCCAAAACGGGTCATCTTCAGGAGACCACCCCTTTAACATGTTTGACTGAAGGAGCTCCACCTCCGGATCAGACTACACACAGGTTTTAGTTTGTAGTCTGTAACCATGACGACACATAGGTCTGCACAGGAGCTGTATACACAAAATGGTCAGCCATCGGGTATACAAGACGCCACATTCCCTGCAGGATCCCTCACAGGACAATGGCGGCTTTGTGGCCGCGTCAGATAATCTTTGATCCGTGGTTCGCTGTTGGTGGAAATGTTTGCTCAGAGGGGGAGCGAGCTCGTGCGCTATGTGTTAGCACCATGAAAATGAAAGCTCTGCTCGATGAGAACAATGAAAAATAGAAAGCTGCTGCTGCTGCGCTCACTGCATCCCCTGCTGGTTCAGCGTCTGCAAACCCAAATCTGTAATTTAACCGCCATCTCGTGTCATGTCCCCGTTACGTGGCACGCACAGCACTCCATAGCATCTGGCTACTTGTGGGGACCAAGCAGGGGTTAATAGTTTAGCACTGGGGCGTTGACTCCCTCGGAGATTAGGACTCTAGATCTTCTCATTAGGTCAGCAACAACCAACAAAGCGTTTGTTCTCCGGTGATAAGACTCCAGCGCGGTGACGAGCGCCATAGAGCGAGATTACCAGGCCCTGCCTGAACATACTGCGTGCCATGGGTGCTGAAGGGGGCGCCACAGTCTGCACCGCTGACTCCAGCCTAAGACAGGACAGAAAAATATAATTCATGAGAATGGGAGCCCCGTGTCCCTCTGGAGTGGTGGTCGCACATGTGCACTACCTCTCCATTCACTCTCGAGGGGATGGGTGAGCATAGCCGACTGTACTGCGCATGCTCCACTGAGTCCCCCTATTCTCATGATCAGTGGGGGTCTTGGTCAGCCTTTCCGCTGCCCCCCTCCTGCCCCTACCTGGTGCTGCCTGAGGCAATCGCCTCACCTGGCCTCATTGGTGGTGCGCCCCTGGTCTTGGTAATAAATGTTGCTCGTGGCCCGTCCCCTTTAATAACATCCTGTCTTGCAGCGCGTTATAATACCCCAGTGCTGAGAAAGTAGTCACCGGAAGAGCGCAGCTCTGGAGGTGAGCTGCGGGGCGTGATGTAACTCAGGACCAGTGCATGATGAATGATGTAAAGTATGGGCAGAGTTCCTCCGTATGACCTGTACATTCTATCTGGACGCCCAAAGTAAAAAGTTGAGGTGCACTTTAAAGGGGAACTCTGACAGAAACCTGGATTTTCTCATTGATTAGTAAACTGCAGGGGAGGTATGGCCGCCGTTTCCCAGGGCGTTAGCCACCATGAAGTCGGAGGGTTTCTTAAACTGTCTATTTTTTTTGCTATTTATTATCCTTTTAGATTTTTCAAAAACTTCCAGGAGGAGTCGGCAGAGCGCCGCCGATGAAAGCTGAGGTTTTATTTCATCCCGCTCACATGGTCCTATCCTCCACCCCGCGCGGGCACTTTCTGATTTCACACATTGCGGCTTCCTGTGGATCTAAATAAACTCCTCCGCTTCTACAACAAACGTTATCTCTCCCACAAGATCGAAAACAATGGGGAGTTCCTGCTTCCGAGGAGAGTTCAAAACAGAAGCTCCAACACAGACGAGGGGGGGGGGGGGGGGGGGGGCGTCATCGAAACACGCAAGTCACCGGCCGTCCAACAATGGCTCTGCCTAAAGTCAGAGGTCAGGAGGGTTGACTTTCTCTGGTCTTCATTCTGTAGATCTGCACTAGTAAGAGGTCTACACCACCAACCCGAGGACTACTCACTGCCAAGACCTGACTGCATTAACCTAGAGCGTAATACAGAATGTACACAGTGACTGCACCAGCAGAATAGGGAGTGCAGCTCTGGAGTATAATACAGGACGTAATTCAGGATCAGTACAGGATAAGTAATGTATGTACACAGTGACTGCACCAGCAGAATAGTGAGTGCAGCTCTGGAGTATAATACAGGATGTAACTCAGGATCAGTACAGGATAAGTAATGTATGTACACAGTGACTGCACCAGCAGAATAGGGAGTGCAGCTCTGGAGTATAATACAGGACGTAACTCAGGATAAGTAATGTATGTACACAGTGACTGCACCAGCAGAATAGGGAGTGCAGCTCTGGAGTATAATACAGGATGTAACTCAGGATCAGTACAGGATAAGTAATGTATGTACACAGTGACTGCACCAGCAGAATAGTGAGTGCAGCTCTGGAGTATAATACAGGATGTAACTCAGGATCAGTACAGGATAAGTAATGTATGTACACAGTGACTGCACCAGCAGAATAGTAAGTGCAGCTCTGGACTATAATACAGTATGTAACTCAGGATCAGTACAGGATAAGTAATGTATGTACACAGTGACTGCACCAGCAGAATAGTGAGTGCAGCTCTGGAGTATAATACAGGATGTAACTCAGGATCAGTACAGGATAAGTAATGTATGTACACAGTGACTGCACCAGCAGAATAGTGAGTGCAGCTCTGGAGTATAATACAGGATGTAACTGAGGATCAGTACAGGATAAGTAATGTATGTACACAGTGACTGCACCAGCAGAACAGTGAGTGCAGCTCTGGAGTATAATACAGGATGTAACTCAGGATCAGTACAGGATAAGTAATGTCTGTACACAGTGACTATACCAGCAGAATAGTGAGTGCAGCTCTGGAGTATAATACAGGATGTAACTTAGCATCAGTACAGGATAAGTAATGTATGTACACAGTGACTGCACCAGCAGAATAGTGAATGCAGCTCTGGAGTATAATACAGGATGTAACTCAGGATCAGTACAGGATAAGTAATGTATGTACACAGTGACTGCACCAGCAGAACAGTGAGTGCAGCTCTGGAGTATAATACAGGATGTAACTCAGGATCAGTAAAGGATAAGTAATGTATGTACACAGTGACTCCACCAGCAGAATAGTGAGTGCAGCTCTGGATTATAATACAGGATGCAACTCAGGTTTAGTACAGGATAAGTAATGTATGTACACAGTGACTGCACCAGCAGAATAGTGAGTGCAGCTCCGGAGTATAATACAGGATGTAACTCAGGATCAGTACAGGATAAGTAATGTCTGTACACAGTGACTGCACCAGCAGAATAGTGAGTGCAGCTCTGGAGTATAATACAGGATGTAACTCAGGATCAGTACAGGATAAGTAATGTATGTACACAGTGACTCCACCAGCAGAATAGTGAGTGCAGCTCTGAAGTATAATACAGGATGTAACTCAGGATCAGTACAGGATAAGGGATGTATGTACACAGTGACTGCACCAGCAGAATAGTGAGTGCAGCTCTGGAGTAATGCATGCAGACAGTGACTCAGCTTTTTATACAGATTATGTTATCAGTAAAGTGGTGCTGAGCGGTGAACCCTTGTGCTGCATCTACATACTTGTCTTTAGTCTGACAGTTGACATTTGGGAACGTTACTCTCTAGGATGGAGCTGCTCCGTCCTGCACAGGACAACGGCTTCTAGTGATTATTAAGGAGCTGCTGTAATCGGATGGATCCTGACAAACTGAAGGTCATACACAGGATATCCTGTGGGGGGCACTCAGGGACTAGCCTCGGGCAGGTCACACCGTCAGCTGAGCACACGGGGTAACTGGGGTCCTAATGAAAGGCTCACCGGATTGCCACATGCCAGTTATTGGGCACATGCCAATGTGACAGTTATTATGTCCGTGGTTTATACCAGTCTGACTCGTTTAATAACTTCAGGAAAAAGAAAAATGTAAATCCGGCTTCTGTGATAACAATAAGATCGCCTTTATTATTCCATCAGTGTAAAATCCATGCAGTCACCAAGTCCACGCGTTTCAGGTCTCGCTCGGACCCTCACCCATGACATAATGGTAACAGATTTAACAGGTGTTTAAATACAACCCCCCACCAATTATACGTGGATGGGGGGAGAGTATATTACAAGGCCTGCATGACCAGCACATACAGAGAACACAAAGAAGAACACAACCTAACAATGTAACATTATGTCTGTTAACCCATTGAGTGTCAAGCTGAAAAATCCAAAAGGATTCACGATTCAAAAGTTTGCGCCTGTGATCTCCTCCCCGGATCGGTAAGGACGCGCGTTCCGCCCCCTGCACGGAGAAATGAGCGGTACTGCCCTGACGGACTACCGCGAAGTGCGGACCGGCCGCAGAAACATTCCTGCTTTTATAGTGCGGTATGTCCGATAAATGTTCCCCGATTCTAACCTTCACCGCGTGCACACGACCGTTGTGTGTTTTGCCGTCCGCAAATTGTAAATCTTCAAAACACGGATGGCGTCCGTGTGCGTTCTGCAATTTGCGGAACGGCACGGACAGCCTTTAATATAACTGCCTATTCTTGTCCGCAAAGCGCGTACAAGAATAGGACATGCTATATTTTTTTTGCGGGCCCGCGGACCGGAGCAACGGATGCGGACAGCACACAGAGTGCTCGGGTCGCACATGCAAATATTATGTCCGTATTTATAGCTGCCGGGATAGCGTAACCAGGTGGCTAAAGAGCCCCCGTCCGCCCCCGATCAACGTGCATTGTTCTTGTGAACAAAGGCGAGGGGTCAGGGGGTCCTTTGTGTGCCTGGCCCTTTAAGATAAATAGTAGGAGGTGACATTTTCAAGCTCCTCCCTTTTAGATCCTCCCCCGCTTAGTAAATGCAGCAATATTTTCATGAATGTCCTTCTTGAACCTCGGCTGGAGGTTATTTCTGACTGTGGGTTCAGTCTGACGGATCTGCTGATCCCACCGGGCGTGGCTGCGGGTGGAGGGGCCACGTTCTGCGGTGACTGCAGAAAAACGTGCTAAACAATGACACAAACAGCTAAACGAGACCTCGCCCTCGCCCTAACCGTCCTCACCCCTCCCCCCGCTCGCTTGTGGACACACACCCATCAGTGTCTTGTGTACGAGATATACAGTAGAGTAGAAGCCCCTCCCACCACACACCGCAGCCAATCAGAATCCAGTTTGTGACCTCAGGACAAGTCATCAGTATCTGACACCCAGCACCCCTGGTGGTCCCATGTTGGAGGCGGCGCCGCTGCGGCCTCGGCCTGGGACATCACATCAGTATCTGACACCCGGCACCCCTGGTGGTCCCATGTTCGAGGCGGCTGCGGCCTCGGCCTGGGACATCACATCAGTTGGTCACATCTCCTTCCTGCAGCTCAGTCCCAGCAGCTGTAATACTAGACATGGCCACTATACAATGTGTGGCGCTGGAGGGCTACGAAGAGGGGCTGTGGCCTCTTCAAATAAAGGGATCGGCGGGGGTGCTAGGAGCCGGACCCCCACAGATCTGATAACAGTGACCTGTCCTGGGGATGGGCCATGTTCATGGATATATCAGTGGTGCTCCTGCAGTGGAGGCAGACCACGTGACTGCTATGGGGCCCCTGGGCAGGGGGGACCGCTCTGAACTTTTTGGAGTAAATACATAGAGATATATGGTTGGTGCTCATAATAATAATAATATAATAAATCAATATCAATACACGCCACATATCTACAGCGCCTGAAGTGGCCGAGGCCAAAGACAAGCGTTTATTGGTTACAAGTTGTATCTAATTCAAATTTATTCCACCTGAAAAATATCAATTCATCAGAAATCTGGAGAGTTGGGTCTGATCTGCCCTGAGTGACTGATGCCCGTACAATGGGAATGTAAGTGCAGGGGCCGAGGAGGTCTGTGTGCGCCCCCTCTGTCATCTGTCTGTTATCTATCTATTATCTATTATCTATTATCTATCTATTATCTATTATCTATTATCTATCTATTATCTATTATCTATCTATTATCTATTATCTATTATCTATCTATTATCTATTATCTATTATCTATCTATTATCTATTATCTATTATCTATCTATTATCTATTATCTATCTATTATCTATTATCTATCTATTATCTATCTATTATCTATTATCTATCTATTATCTATTATCTATTATCTACTATCTATTATCTATCTATTATCTATCTATCTATTATCTATCTATTATCTATCTATTATCTATCTATTATCTATCTATTATCTATTATCTATCTATTATCTATCTATTATCTATTATCTATCTATTATCTATTATCTATTATCTATTATCTATCTATTATCTATCTATTATCTATCTATTATCTATTATCTATTATCTATCTATTATCTATCTATCTATTATCTATCTATTATCTATCTATTATCTATCTATTATCTATCTATCTATCTATTATCTATTATCTATTATCTATCTATCTATTATCTATTATCTATTATCTATTATCTATCTATTATCTATCTATTATCTATTATCTATTATCTATTATCTATCTATTATCTATCTATTATCTATTATCTATCTATTATCTATCTATTATCTATCTATCTATTATCTATCTATCTATTATCTATTATCTATTATCTATCTATTATCTATTATCTATCTATTATCTATCTATTATCTATTATCTATCTATTATCTATTATCTATCTATTATCTATCTATTATCTATTATCTATCTATTATCTATCTATTATCTACTATCTATCTATTATCTATCTATTATCTATCTATTATCTATTATCTATCTATCTATTATCTATCTATCTATTATCTATTATCTATCTATTATCTATCTATCTATTATCTATTATCTATTATCTATCTATCTATCTATTATCTATCTATTATCTATTATCTATCTATTATCTATCTATTATCTATCTATTATCTATTATCTATCTATTATCTATTATCTATCTATCTATTATCTATTATCTATTATCTATTATCTATCTATTATCTATTATCTATCTATTATCTATCTATTATCTATCTATTATCTATCTATTATCTATCTATCTATTATCTATCTATTATCTATTATCTATTTATTATCTATTATCTATCTATTATCTATCTATTATCTATCTATCTATTATCTATCTATCTATTATCTATCTATTATCTATTATCTATTATCTATCTATTATCTATTATCTATCTATCTATTATCTATCTATCTATCTATTATCTATTATCTATCTATCTATTATCTATTATCTATCTATCTATTATCTATCTATTATCTATTATCTATCTATCTATTATCTATCTATCTATCTATCTATCTATCTATCTATTATCTATCTATCTATTATCTATCTATTATCTATCTATTATCTATCTATCTATTATCTATCTATCTATCTATCTATCTATTATCTATCTATCTATTATCTATCTATTATCTATTATCTATCTATCTATCTATCTATCTATCTATCTATTATCTATCTATTATCTATTATCTATCTATTATCTATCTATTATCTATTATCTATCTATTATCTATCTATCTATTATCTATCTATTATCTATCTATTATCTATCTATCTATTATCTATTATCTATCTATTATCTATTATCTATTATCTATCTATTATCTATTATCTATTATCTATCTATTATCTATCTATTATCTATCTATCTATTATCTATCTATCTATCTATTATCTATCTATTATCTATCTATTATCTATCTATCTATTATCTATCTATCTATTATCTATTATCTATCTATCTATTATCTATCTATTATCTATCTATTATCTATCTATCTATTATCTATCTATTATCTATTATCTATCTATATTATCTATCTATTATCTATCTATTATCTATTATCTATCTATTATCTATCTATCTATTTATCTATCTATCATCTATCTATTATCTATCTATTATCTATCTATTATCTATTATCTATCTATCTATCTATCTATTATCTATTATCTATCTATTATCTATCTATTATCTATTATCTATTATCTATCTATTATCTATCTATTATCTATTATCTATCTATTATCTATTATCTATTATCTATCTATTATCTATTATCTATTATCTATCTATTATCTATCTTTCTATCTTTCTGTCTGTCTTTCTTTCTTCTTTTCATACTGGCTTTTCCTGACAACCAGTAATAGTTGCGGTTTCTCGGTGACAGGATAGCCGCCCCCGCCACTTGCCAATTACAGATCTGCAGTGCGGGATGGCTGACGAAGTGACGGCTTCACTGTGAGGCCTCATGCCCACAACCGACCGTGGTTTTGGTTCACATCCAATCGCCATTTTTTGCGGATCGAATGCAGACCCATTCATTTCAATGGGCCTTCCAAAGATGCGGTTGGCGCGCGGTGTGCTGTCCGCATCCGTATGTCCGTTTTGCGGTAACGCAAAAATATAAAACATGTCCTATACTTGGCAGATCTAACAGAGGGCAGGACGTACCATTCCACAAAATGCGGAACGCACACGGCTGGTATCCGTGTCTTGTGGAACCGCAATTTGCAGACTGCAAAAACGTCGCTACAGCCCTAAGGGTCCATTCACACATCCGCAATTTCGTTCTGCATTTTGCGGAACGGAATTGCGGACCCATTCATTTCTATGGGGCAGTACTTCCGCGTCCGCAATTCCGTTCCCGAAAAAAAATAGAACATGTCCTATTCTTGTCGGCAATTGCGGACGAATAGGCATTTTCTATTAAGTGCCGGCGATGTGCGTTCCGCAAAATGCGGAACGCACATCGCCGATGTCCGTGTTTTGCGGATCCGTGGATCCACAAAACACAAATGGACGTGTGAATGGACCCTAAATGTGGAATATTCTGGAGGAATATTATTATTATTCCGCACATCGTCCTTCCTGAATGCAGCAGATGTTTCCCGTTTTCCCGTACTATACAGTAACCGGCAAGAAACCGCCACAAAACCGTTTGGCTCTGTAACATGTGAGGAGTGGTTTTACATAGGACTGCATGTAGGTCTACTAGCCATGGAATGACTGACATAAACAGCTCGATGACAATCTCAGCTCTGCTACATCTGCATGGCGGATGTGATTGGTGTTTTTACAATAATGGCGTTTGCGGACGTGGAGCGGATTTATCGCTCAGGGATCGGTCGTCAGCGCTCGGGATCCTCAGGAAAGCGACAAGAATCTTAGCAAAATATTCACAAGAACAAGTGTCGCCCTCATTACATAAGAATCACAGATATGAAGGTCCTGGGTGGTAGAGGTGCCCGCTTCATGGATTTCTGCAGAACAGGCCGTCTGCAGCTGGCACTATAGGAAACATTTGTGGCTGGCACTATGGGCAGCATCTGTGGCTGGCACTATGGGCAGCCTCTGCGGCTGGCACTATGGGCAGATTCTGTGGCTGGCACTATGGGCAGCGTCTGTAACTGGCACTATGGGCAGACTCTGTGGCTGGCACTGTGGGCAGCATCTGTGGCTGGCACTGTGGGCAACATCTGTGGCTGGCACTGTGGGCAACATCTGTGGCTGGCACTTTGGGCAGCCTCTGCGGCTGGCACTGTTAGCAACATCTGCAGCTGGCACTGTGGGAAGCATCTGTGAATGGCATCTTTGATGGTATCCATGGCTGGCACTAATGGGGACCTCTGTGAGTCTGTGCCACTGTATGGGGGGCATTTACGGCACTTATGGTTCATCTGTGCCTGGAAAAAATATTAGTAAAATATCTGCATCACACGTGGCATCGCCTGCTGCCCTGTTATATTCACTATCCTGTATCACCATATCCATTGCCCCCCGCAGAGGCGCTCCTGTAAACCCTGCCCTCGGACCACCTGAACTAGGGGTCATGTATGACCTATGAAGGATCCATGTCCGATACCGGCCTGACTCCAAACCCTCTAGGCATAGGCAGGGTGCTGCCAACATCTGGGGCACCCTAAGGCGCTGGTGATCTGTTGAGTGGTGCCACTTACATAAGGGCAAGATACTATTCAGTGCCCTAAATACTGGCTCCCATGACAACTACAGTGCCCCTATGCCAACCATGATCCCCCTGTACCCCCTTGCTGTCCACAGTGCCCCCATGACAACCACGATCCCCCTGTACCCCCTTTTCTGTCCACAGTACCACCATGCCAACCACAATCCCTTCCATCACCTTGCTGTCCACAGTGCCCCATGCCAACCACGATCCCTTCCACCCCCTTGCTGTCCACAGTGCCCCCATGCCAATCACAATTCCTTCCATCCCCTTGTTATCCACAGTGCCCCAATGCCAACCACAATCCCTTCCACCCCCTTGCTGTCCACAGTGCCCCTTTGCCAGATAAAATGCCCTCCACTCCATTGCTGTCCACAGTGTCCCCATGCCAACCATGATGCCCTCTACCCCCTTGTTATTCACAGTGCCCCCATGCCAACCATGATGCCCTCTACCACCATGCTATCCACAGTGCTCCCATGCCAACCATGATGCCCTCTACCCCCTTGCTGTCCTCAGGGCCCCTTCTGCTTATGCCCAGGCCAGGCTTGTCTCATGTCTATGGCACCAGTTGCCACCTGTCCCCACGCCCCTTGTGCCAGCATGGCCCCCGGCACAGGTCTGTCATGGTGACCCCGCTCTGGAGCTGTCTCTCTGCAGGTTCCCACCGCTTTTCGCTCCATTGTTTCCTATGAAGGGAAATGTTTCGCTATTTGTAGCTTTCCATAAGAAACAATGAAACGTTCTTATCAGCGACAGGACGGGGGCAGGGCGGGCACCAGGGGCACCGCTAAAAATGTCCCGGGCACTGACAGAGGAATATGATAGCGGGAATGTGATCGGACGCTGTCGGCCAATCTGGACATCACGCAGAGATGTTGCGCCCAACCTGGCGCGACCGGCCATATGAGGTGAGTACTGGGAGTACTGGGACGTCACCGTCCAGAACGCCCCATTAGGGTCAGTGAGGCATAGAGCGCCCCCTCATGGCTATGTCTATACCTCGCACTGACAGCGCCTGCAGCCCCAGAGCCCCCATATCTAGAGGTGGGCACATGACCCTATGCACTTTTATAGCCGCGGGGCACCACCTCCTGTATGTTGGCCCCTGGTCCTCAGTGATGCCCCCCAGGGGGGCAGTAATGTGTTCGCCTACATGATGCCGCCATGTCAATCCTGGTGACAGGAGACGCCGGGAAATCACCTCCGGATAACAGGACCGATCCGAGTACTGGAGGGGGATGTGCAAACCAGTGACCCCAGTAACCCCCATACTGGGAACTATTCCCATTAACGGGACACTATTGTTCTAAAGAACATGTGATGCTCAGGAATAGGTGCCAACGTGGAAGCTGGCACTACAGGGCAGGAGACGGAGGCGAAGAATAACCCATTCACTGCCAAAGCATTAGACTAATCCAGGGGTGACAAGTAATGTACACAGTGACTGCACCAGCAGAATAGTGAGTGCAGCTCTGGAGTATAATACAGCATGTAACTCAGGATCAGTACAGGATAAGTAATGTCTGTACACAGTGACTGCACCAGCAGAATAGTGAGTGCAGCTCTGGAGTATAATACAGGATGTACCCAGGATCAGTACAGGATAAGTAATGTACGTACACAGTGACTGCACCAGCAGAATAGTGAGTGCAGCTCTGGAGTATAATACAGGATGTAACTCAGGATCAGTACAGGATAAGTAATGTATGTACACAGTGACTGCACCAGCAGAATAGTGAGTGCAGCTCTGGAGTATAATACAGGATGTAACTCAGGGTCAGTACAGGATAAGTAATGTATGTACACAGTGACTGCACCAGCAGAATAGTGAGTGCAGCTCTGGAGTATAATACAGGATGTAACTCAGAATCAGTACAGGATAAGTAATGTAACGTACACAGTGACTGTACCAGCAGAATAGTGAGTGCAGCTCTGGAGTATAATACAGGATATAACTCAGGATCAGTACAGGATAAGTAATGTATGTACACAGTGACTGCACCAGCAGAATAGTGAGTGCAGCTCTGGAGTATAATACAGGATGTAACTCGGGATCAGTACAGGATAAGGGATGTATGTACACAGTGACTGCACCAGCAGAATAGTGAGTGCAGCTCTAGAGTATAATACAGGATGTAACTCAGGATCAGTACAGGATAAGTAATGTATGTACACAGTGACTGCACTAGCAGAATAGTGAGTGCAGCTCTGGAGTATAATACAGGATGTAACTCAGGATCAGTACAGGATAAGTAATGTATGTACACAGTGACTGCACCAGCAGAATAGTGAGTGCAGCTCTGGAGTATAATACAGGATGTAACTCAGGATCAGTACAGGATAAGTAATGTATGTACACAGTGACTGCACCAGCAGAATAGTGAGTGCAGCTCTGGAGTATAATACAGGATGTAACTCGGGATCAGTACAGGATAAGTAATGTATGTACACAGTGACTGCACCAGCAGAATAGTGAGTGCAGCTCTGGAGTATAATACGCTGTATGGTGCCATTGTCTGGAAATAGCGCCCCCCAGAGTCCCTCCCGGGGATTATCGCCCTGTGTATGTGACATCTCCCGCTGCCATACCACCTTTCTCTCTGTCCTCCTCCTCTGATGTCAGTTCCCAGTGACCGGGCAGGATTACCAGGAGTACAATGGTGATTGTGTGCAGTGTTTTCCTCTGTCAACCTGTTTATGTAGAAACTGCTATTGATAGCCTGACTTGGATCATGGCTCCTGGCACACAGCCTGCCCTCACTGATCGCTGGCAGCGCCCCGGACCCTTATTACCAATTAGCAGTCACGACTGACGACCTTTATCTCAAGGCTCTTCACATTTATTGAAGAGGTGCCACCATGATGGACTTTCTTAGGCCTCCTGCACACGACCGTTTCCCCCCCCCAGTTTTACTGGCCGTTTTTTGCGGTCCGTATACGGAACCATTCATTTCAAGGGTTCCGCAAAAAAAACTGAATGTTCTCTGTATGCATTCCGTTTCCGTATTTCCGTTTTTCCGTTCCGTTTAAAGATAGAACATGTCCTATTATTGCCCGCAAATCACGTTCCGTAGCTCCATTCAAGTCAATGGGTCCGCAAAAAAACGGAACACATACGGAAATGCTTCTGTATGTCTTCCATTTCCGTTCTGTTTTTTGCGGAACCATCTATTGAAAATGTTATGCCCAGCCCAATTTTATCTATGTAATTACTGTATACTGTATATGCCATACAGAAAAACGGAACGGAAAAACGGAACAGAAACGGAAACACAACGGAAACAAAAAACGGAACAACGGATCCATGAAAAACGGACCGCAAAACACTGAAAAAGCCATACGGTCGTGTGCAGGAGGCCTTAAGTGCACGTCTCTTCAAAATGTCCATTCAGTGTGTGCCCCTTTAACATGCCATTCAGTGTGTGCCCCTTTAGCATGCCATTCAGTGTGTGCCCCTTTAACATGCCATTCAGTGTGTGCCCCTTTAACATGCCATTCAGTGTGTGCCCCTTTACAATGCCCAACTAGGGTAAAGGGGAAGTCCATAAACTATGCGGTGCTTTTATACTGTACCCATCAGCACTGCTGCATTCAGGCACCATAAAGAACCCTGTCCCCAGTATCGATGCCAGGCTACTTACCTTCTGGGGTCCAGGATGCCCGGACCCCCCGGCCCATTAATTCCATACTAATTGTTTGGGCACCCCTCCATTGATATCTAAGGGTTGTAGAAACCTACAGAACCCTAAATCAGAGCCGGAGGAGTCTGGCCCTTTAACACTGGTTAGCCCCCCATCATTCCGCTCCGGGACCCCTACACACAGGTCACTTCCTGCCTTGATGGGACAACCCCTTTATGTAAGACCGCTTCCCATAAAAACCCACCAGTATCGGGGAACCTGCCAACGCCCCCCAAAGGAAAAGCCGAATCTCCAGTGTTCTACATTGTATCCTAAAGAGAAGCTAACTTTCTTTTGTTTTGTTTTGTTTTTTTACTTTCAAGATGTCTGCTTGCTGTCAGTGAATGCAAAAACTATCCCAATGCCAGGTGCATAATAGCTTGTTCCTAGGCATCAGAGCCCTGTCCTGTGGTCTCTAGAAACAAGATTATTCCTGTTCACTGACAGCAAGCAGAGATATTGAAAAGTTAAAGGATGAAAATTAGAATTGTGTTAGCGATATTGTAATGTTTCTGTGAGGCTGGGCGGCCCCTCTGATCGGGGGCAGGGGGTCCCCTGTGACTGGGGGGGGGGGTGACGTAACACTGTATACAGGCACTCTATATCAGCAGTCGTGTGCGGTGCACTCTATATCAGCAGTCGTGTGCGGTGCACTCTATATCAGCAGTCGTGCGCGGTGCACTCTATATCAGCAGTCGTGCGCGGTGCACTCTATATCAGCAGTCGTGCGCGGTGCACTCTATATCAGCAGTCGTGCGCGGTGCACTCTATATCAGCAGTCGTGCGCGGTGCACTCTATATCAGCAGTCGTGCGCGGTGCACTCTATATCAGCAGTCGTGCGCGGTGCACTCTATATCAGCAGTCGTGCGCGGTGCACTCTATATCAGCAGTCGTGCGCGGTGCACTCTATATCAGCAGTCGTGCGCGGTGCACTCTATATCAGCAGTCGTGCGCGGTGCACTCTATATCAGCAGTCGTGCGCGGTGCACTCTATATCAGCAGTCGTGCGCGGTGCACTCTATATCAGCAGTCGTGCGCGGTGCACTCTATATCAGCAGTCGTGCGCGGTGCACTCTATATCAGCAGTCGTGCGCGGTGCACTCTATATCAGCAGTCGTGCGCGGTGCACTCTATATCAGCAGTCGTGCGCGGTGCACTCTATATCAGCAGTCGTGCGCGGTGCACTCTATATCAGCAGTCGTGCGCGGTGCACTCTATATCAGCAGTCGTGCGCGGTGCACTCTATATCAGCAGTCGTGCGCGGTGCACTCTATATCAGCAGTCGTGCGCGGTGCACTCTATATCAGCAGTCGTGTGCGGTGCACTCTATATCAGCAGTCGTGTGCGGTGCACTCTATATCAGCAGTCGTGCGCGGTGCACTCCCGTGCGGCGTGGAAATATCTAACCACAGAAATGTTGCCACAAACTGGAAGAAATGTCTCCTAATTCATCCAATATACGGAGAGAGCGGCAGAGACCCTCCCCCCCCCCCCCCCCCCTTCCCAGGATGTAACCGGCAGAGACCCCGGCCTTAGCATCGCAAGACAGGGATATCTGTGATAGAGTTATATACAGATGTAGCAGAGCTGAGTGCGTCATCTGTTCTGTGCATGGTAATACATGTGTCCATGATGTATTAAAGCTGAGAGTGTTATTATTGGATGGGTCAGTCATTCTGTGCATTCTGATAAATACAGATGTAGCAGAGCTGAGTGTGTCTACTTCTCTGCATGGTACTGTATGTAGATGTAGCAGGGCTAAATATGTCATCTGTTCTGTGCATGGTAATACATTCATATACAGATGCAGCAGAGCTGAGTGTGTCTACTTCTCTGCACGGTACTATATGTAGCAGAGCTGAATATGTTGTAGCTTCTCTGTATGGTAATACATTAATTTGCAGATGTAGCAGTGTTGAGTGTGTCATTACTTCTCTGTATGGTAATACATGCATATTCAGATGTAACAGAGCTGAATATGTAATCTCTTCTGTGCATGGTAATACATACGTATGAAGATGTAATAGAGCTGACAGTGTCATTACTTCTCACATGCATATTCAGATGTAGCAGAGCTGGATAGGTCATTAATTCTGTACATTCTAATAAATGCAGATGTAGAAAAGCTGAGCGTGTCTACTTCTCTGCATGGTACTATAGGTAGATGTAGCAGTGCTGACTGTGTCATCTCTTCTCTGCATGGTACTATAGGTAGATGTAGCAGTGCTGAGTGTGTCATCTCTTCTGTGCATGGTAATAATACATGTGTATGAAGATGTAGCAGTACCGGATGGGTCATTAATGTTGTGCATTGTAATAAATATAGCAGATGTAGCAGTGCTGAGTGTGTCTACCTCTCTGCATGGTACTGCATGCATATGTAGATGTAGCAGTGCTGAGTGTGTCTACTTCTCTGCATGGTAATAGATGTATATACAGATGTAGCAGCACTGAATGTGTCATTACTTCTGTGCATTGTAGTTCATTCATAAACATATGTAGCAGTGTTGAATGGGTAATTTCGTCTGTGCATTTTAATGCATGCATATACAACACATTCAGCTCTGCTACATCTGTTTGTCATTCATACAGTACACGGACAGATCTGGATGTGACAGAATGGGCAGAAAATCACCGCGTCAGGATGTCGTCAGCTAGAAAAACGCCAAACAGCTGGAGGAACCTGGCAGAGGCTGTGGTCAGAGAAAGGCAGAAACGTTTGTGATAGTTTTGTACAGATGTAGCAGAGATGAAAGTGTCGTCTTTTCTGTGCATGGTGATTCTTCCATATACAGATGTAGCAGTGTTGAACCTGTAATTTCTTCTCGGCATGATAATATGTACAGATGTAGCAGTGCTGAATGTGTCATCAGCTCTGTGCATGGTAATACATGTATATACAGATGAAGCAGAGCTGAATGCCTCATTTGCATGTATTAACGAATAAACAACACATTCAGCTCTGCTACATCTGTATGTGCATGTCCATGGATTGCGGTGCTTTGACTGATCTCTGAATCAAATTAATTTATCAGCTTTAACTGCAGCACTATTCAAAACTCCAGAGTCCATAATTGTGCCAAATGACAAACACACCTCTCCTACATGGCGGGCCCAAGTCTGCTATATCTGTTTTACGAGAATCAGTGGCTTTTGGAAATGATTACTCGGCATTGCGTGGGGCTCCAGTCCTGGCAACAACTCGGTGGAAGTGAGACAGATGTAGCAGAGCCGAGTGCAAGTTGTTGCAGACAATAATAATTTTTATTGAAAACAACATTTTTCAACACTTCAATGACAAAACTGTAAAACAAACGGCGTGTCCTCTTCAGTGGTATCTAGTGGTTTGGTCACAGCGTGTCCACACTGGACCACGGAATTGTACACGTCGTGGACTCAAAGTTGTTCGATTTTTGCAAGTTTTCAAGACTGCAAGATCTGCCCTCAATAGTAGCTTTCCCTGCAGTCCTATATTAGACCACAAGCAAAAATGTTGTGCAAAATGACAAATTCAGCTCTGCTACACCTGTTTTGAAACGGAATCTCTAGGTTTTATCGCCAACGCCAGGTCTAGTTTGCAGAAGGCTGGTTTCTGCTGCTGATAATGAGCTGCAGATAATTCGCCTCTGCGTAGAGATCTGCAGATTAGTATCCTGTTCAGCTCTGCTACATTCTCCACAAGACTCAACGAGGAAATCGCTTAAATTGCAACCCCCTCATTGGACGCGGTGGTGACTTTTCAGGGCCGTGGAGAGAATTTGATCCAGCGTCAGAACCCAGGCTCCGTCAACAGCAGCTTGCCTGTAGTCCCAGCGCTCTGGAGGCTGAGGAGCGTTGGCGCGGCCGGCGTCTGACAACACGATGGCAGGAAATCGCTCAAAAGGCAATTCCATCATCGGGCAGTTTTAGGTCTCCAGATGGGTGATGAGGGTGCCACCTCTGAGGACTTACCTGGCAGTTGGCATAGCAGAGCAGCTCGGTGTGGATG
Organism: Bufo bufo; assembly: GCF_905171765.1. Classification (NCBI taxonomy): domain Eukaryota; kingdom Metazoa; phylum Chordata; class Amphibia; order Anura; family Bufonidae; genus Bufo; species Bufo bufo. The sequence goes on from NC_053389.1 coordinate 11,508,832, forward strand.
ACCATCAGCAGGATGCCGAGCAGAGCCAGGAACAGGATCCAGGCGGACAATCGCTTCTTCTGCTCCACCAGGACTTTCCTCTTCTTCAGCTTCCTCAGCTTCTCCGAGGCGGGTTCCCGTAGGATGTCCACTTTGGGTTTGGCGCTGAGGATGGAGATCTCGGTCAGCTCCTTGGTCTGCATGTCGCTGCGGGCTGATCTCCCTCGGGATGCAGGAAGGCATGTTGTAAACAGAGGCCAGCCGCTCCTTCCCATGTGCCGCTTGGGCAGCGTCTCCGGAGCCCCGGCCCAGTCCGGCCACCAGAGTCAGCGAAGGAAACCACAGCTTCCTGTGTTCTCGCCTGGCAACGTCGACTCCTTCTCTCCGACCGCTTCTTACCTGCCTCCTGCTTTCTTCCACAAAATTTGGGAAAATTTTTAAAATTTTAAAAAAATTTTGCACCCTTTTCCTATTGGCTGATGCTCGGGGGGGTCCTGGAGGTTTTGCACCCTCTGTGCTGGCTCTGCCGTCTGCGGCGCTCTCTCGCTCCCTCTGATGCCTTTACCCTGTAAAGTATATTTGTTTAGCTGCAGGGGAGGGGGGGGGGGGGGGGAGGCGGCACAAAAAAAAAGTTTTTGACTGGAGATTTTAGAAGGTAAGATATAATGGGAGGAATTGTCTCCGGGATAGAGGTGGTGCCAGCGCTGCGGTCCTCCCGTGCCCACCTGGACCACACACTCTGCCCGCTCCAGAGACGGACAGCGGGCAGCGCACACAGGGCGGGAGAGAACTGCTTGCACTACTACTAGGCTCAACGGGCAGGGCATACTGAGAGTTGTAGTTCCACAACAGCCACTGGCTGCTCTGATCGCCCTACACTCACCACACAAGGGTTAAACAGGCACCTTCGGGAGACGCAGGGTGCAGGCTCGCGCTGTGAAATTCCTTTAATCCGGCGTCTGACATTCCAGAAAGTCTGATAATCCGGCGCTTGTTTCCAGTACGGATTCAAGGAAGAGGAGCAGATCCGGGGCAGCTCTGATGGAGGGGACAAAGGGTTAACGGCGGATGGTGCGCCCATCTGAGCTTCTTCATGCGACCATCTGATAATCCGGAATATTCCGTAATCCAACATCAATGAAAATACTTTGAAACTGGAATAAAGGACTTTTGCCGTTCCTCGCTTTTCTTAATTTCTACGTTAAAGTCGATGAATTATCTCGGCTGCGGAGACGTTTATAAAAGTCGAAAACGAAGGAGGCGAAAACTATTCTAAAGGGCAGACATTGTTCCCAGCGCCACCTGGCTGCACTGGAAGGAATGACACGTAACATGGGATCCTTACCAGCTCTCCACCATCTCCTCCACCTTCCACCGATGACCCTCTGTCCTTCAGGAAGAACTAGAAATGACTATACAATCTGGTACCTACCTGCAGAGGAACCCCACCCTGATATCTGGTACCTACCTGCAGAGGAGCCCCACCCTGATATCTAGTACCTACCTGCAAAGGAACCCCACCCTGATATCTGGTACCTGCCTGCAGAGGAACCCCGCCATGATATCTGGTACCTACCTGCAGAGGAACCCCGTCCTGATATCTGGTACCTACCTGCAGAGGAACCCCACCCTGATATCTGTTACCTACCTGCAGAGGAGCCCCACCATGATATCTAGTACCTACCTGCAGAGGAACCCCGCCCTGATATCTGGTAACTAACTGCAGAGGAACCCCACCCTGATATCTGGTACCTACCTGCAGAGGAACCCCGCCATGATATCTGGTACCTACCTGCAGAGAAACCCCGCCCTGATATATGGTACCTACCTGCAGAGAAACCCCGCCCTGATATCTGGTACCTACCTGCAGAGGAACCCCACCCCGATATCTGGTACCTACCTGCAGAGGAACCCCGCCCTGATATCTGGTACCTACCTGCAGAGGAACCCCGCCCTGATATCTGGTACCTACCTGCAGAGGAACCCCGCGCTGATATCTGGTACCTGCAGAGGAACCCCGCCCTGATATCTGGTACCTACCTGCAGAGGAACCCCGCCCTGATATCTGGTACCTACCTGCAGAGAAACCCCGCCCTGGTATCTGGTAACTAACTGCAGAGGAACCCCACCCTGATATCTGGTAACTAACTGCAGAGGAACCCCGCCCTGATATCTGGTACCCACCTGCAGAGGAGCCCCACCCTGATATCTGGTACCTACCTGCAAAGGAGCCCCACCCTGATATCTGGTACCTACCTGCAGAGAAACCCCGCCCTGATATCTGGTACCTACCTGCAGAGCAACCCCGCCCTGATATCTGGTACCTACCTGCAGAGGAACCCCGCCCTGATATCTGGTACCTGCCTGCAGAGGAGCCCCACCATGATATCTGGTACCTACCTGCAGAGGAGCTTCGTCCCAATATCTGATAACTACCTGCAGAGAAGCCCTGCCCCGATATCTGGTACCTACCTGCAGAGGAGCCCCTTCCCAATATCTGGTACCTACCTGCAGAGGAGCCCCGTCCCAATATCTGGTACCTACCTGCAGAGGAGCCCGTCCCAATATCTGGTACCTACCTGCAGATAGGCCCCGCCCCAATATATGGTACCTACCTGCAGAGGAGCGAACGCCCCAATATCTGGTACCTACATGCAGAGGAGCCCGTCCCAAAATCTGGTACCTACCTGCAGATAGGCCCCGCCCCAATATATGGTACCTACCTGCAGAGGAGCCCCTTCCCAATATCTGGTACCTACCTGCAGAGCAGCCCCGCCCCGCCCCAATATCTGGTACCTACCTGCAGAGGAGCCCCGTCCCAATATCTGGTACCTACCTGCAGAGGAGCCCGTCCGAATATCTGGTACCTACCTGCAGATAGGCCCCGCCCCAATATATGGTACCTACCTGCAGAGGAGCGAACGCCCCAATATCTGGTACCTACATGCAGAGGAGCCCGCCCCAATATATGGTACCTACCTGCAGAGGAGCCCTTGTCCCAATATCTGGTACTTAAATGCAGAGGACCCGATATCGTTATTTATTCCATTCTCTGGTCGCCATGTTCAAGTTTCAAAAGTTGCAGCAACACAAAGAATCTCAAAAATTGCAGCAGTGTAGGAGGGAGGCCACAATAAATTGCGCTTTAAACCCCTTTAGCTTCTATTATCATAGACGCACAATACTTACTACAGCCAAAGTCCCCTTGTAGCGATAAAATAATTCCACCTGCAGCCAACAATAGAGGGCGCTCCCTGCATTCTGTGTTATTATTGAGTGCATAGTGTATAAAGCTCCCCCTAGTGGTGGCTGTATATATCTGTATGTAGTAATCTCCTGAGCTCCCTCTAGTGGTGGCTGTGTATATCTGTATGTAGTAATCTCCTGAGCTCCCTCTAGTGGTGGCTGTATATATCTGTATGTAGTAATCTCCTGAGCTCCCTCTAGTGGTGGCTGTATATATCTGTATGTAGTAATCTCCTGAGCTCTCTCTAGTGGCGGCTGTATATATCTGTATGCAGTAATCTCCTGAGCTCCCTCTAGTGGTGGCTGTATATATCTGTATATAGTAATCTCCTGAGCTTCCTCTAGCGGTGACTGTATATATCTGTATGTAGTAATCTCCTGAGCTCCCTCTAGTGGTGGCTGTATATATCTGTATGTAGTAATCTCCTGAGCTTCCTCTAGTGGTGGCTGTATATATCTGTATATAGCAATGTTCTGAGCTCCCTCTAGTGATGGCTGTAAATATCTGTATGCAGTAATCTCCTGAGCTCCCTCTAGTGGTAGCTGTATATATCTGTATGTAGTAATCTCCTGAGCTCCCTCTAGTGGTGGCTGTATATATCTGTATGTAGTAATCTCCTGAGCTCCCTCTAGTGGTGGCTGTATATATCTGTATGTAGTAATCTCCTGTGCTTCCTCTAGTGGTGTTTGTATATATCTGTATGTAGTAATCTCCTGAGCTCCCTCTAGTGGTGTTTGTATAAATCTGTATGTAGTAATCTACTGAGCTCTTTCTAGTGGTGGCTGTATATATCTGTATGTAGTAATCTCCTGAGCTCCCCCTAGTGGTGGCTGTATATATCTGTATGTAGTAATTTCCTGAGCTCTAGTGGCGGCTGTATATATCTGTATGCAGTAATCTCCTGAGCTCCCTCTAGTGGTGGCTGTATATATCTGTATATAGTAATCTCCTGAGCTTCCTCTAGCGGTGGCTGTATATATCTGTATGTAGTAATCTCCTGAGCTCCCTCTAGTGGTGGCTGTATATATCTGTATGTAGTAATCACTTGAGCTCTCTCTAGTGGTGGCTGTATATATCTGTGTGTAGTAATCTCCTGAGCTCCCTCTAGTGGTGGCTGTATATATCTGTATGTAGTAATCTCCTGAGCTCCCTCTAGTGGTGGATGTATATATCTGTATGTAGTAATCTCCTGAGCTCCCTCTAGTGGTGATTGTATATATCTATATGCAGTATTCTCCTGAGCTCCCTCTAGTGGTGACTGTATATATCTGTATATAGTAATCTCCTGAGCTCCCCCTAGTGGTGGCTGTATATATCTGTATGCAGTAATCTCCTGAGCTTCCCCTAGTGGTGGCTGTATATATCTGTATGTAGTAATCTCCTGAGCTCTCTCTAGAGGTGGCTGTATAAAATTGTTTGGAGTAAGCTCCTGCAGTTCTCCTAGTGATGGCTGTAAATATCTGTATGCAGTAATCTCCTGAGCTCCCTCTAGTGGTGGCTGTATATATCTATATGCAGTATTCTCCTGAGCTCCCTCTAGTGGTGACTGTATATATCTGTATGTAGTAATCTCCTGAGCTCCCTCTAGTGGTGGCTGTATATATCTGTATGTAGTAATCTCCTGAGCTCCCACTAGTGGTGGCTGTATATATCTGTATGTAGTAATCTCCTGATCTCCCTCTAGTGGTGGCTGTATATATCTGTATGTAGTAATCTCCTGAGCTCCCTCTAGTGGTGGCTGTATATATCTGTATGTAGTAATCTCCTGAGCTCCCTCTAGTGGTAGCTGTATATATCTGTATGTAGTAATCTCCTGAGCTCCCTCTAGTGGTGTTTGAATATATCTGTATGTAGTAATCTCCTGAGCTCCCTCTAGTGGTGCCTGTATATATCTGTATGTAGTAATCTACTGAGCTCTTTCTAGTGGTGGCTGTATATATCTGTATGTAGTAATCTCCTGAGCTCCCCCTAGTGGTGGCTGTATATATCTTTATGTAGTAATCTCCTGAGCTCTCTCTAGTGAGGACTGTATATATATATGTATGTATTTGAAACAGAAAAATCACCCAGCACGTAGTAGGTTAAAACACGGCATCATCTTTATTCCTTCGTAGATAAAATCAGTATACAAAGCAGTAGTCGTAACCTCCCATCACCTCCGTCAGACTAAGGTCTGACGGAGGTGATGGGAGGTGACGACTACTGTTTTGTATACTGATTTTATCTACGATGGAATAAAGATAATGCAGCATTTTAATATACTATGTGCTGGACATTTTTTCTCTTTCAAGTGTCGACATTGAGCCAGCCTTGGCTTGTCCATGAACTGTGGATTATTATGGTGAGCTGGACTTTTCTCTCTTTATATTGTGCATATATCTGTACGCAGTAATCTCCTGAGCTCCCTCTAGTGGTGGCTGTATATATCTGTATGTAGTAATCTCCTGAGCTCCCTCTAGTGGTGGCTGTATATATCTGTATGCAGTAATCTCCTGTGCTTCCCCTAGTGGTGGCTGTATATATCTGTACGCAGTAATCTCCTGAGCTCCCCCTAGTGGTGGCTGTATATATCTGTATGCAGTAATCTCCTGTGCTTCCCCTAGTGGTGGCTGTATATATCTGTATGTAGTAATCTCCTGAGCTCCCTCTAGTGGTGGCTGTATATATCTGTATGTAGTAATCTCCTGAGCTCCCCCTAGTGATGGCTGTATATATCTGTATGTAGTAATCTCCTGAGCTCCTTCTAGTGGTGGTTGTATATATCTATATGTAGTAATCTCCTGAGCACCCCTAGTGGTGGCTGTATATATCTGTATGTAGTATTCTCCTGAGCTCCTTCTAGTGGTGGCTGTATATATCTGTATGTAGTAATCTCCTGAGCTCCCTCTAGTGGTGGCTGTATATATCTGTATGTAATAATCTCCTGAGCTCCCTCTAGTGGTGGCTGTATATATCTCTATGTAGTAATCTCCTGAGCTCCCTCTAGTGGTGACTGTATATATCTGTATGTAGTAATCTCCTGAGCTCCCTCTAGTGGTGACTGTATATATCTGTATGTAGTAATCTCCTGAGCTCCCTTTAGTGGTGGTTGTATTTATCTGCATTTAGTAATCTCTTGAGCTCCCTCTAGTGGTGGCTGTGTATATCTGTATGTAGTAATCTCCGGAGCTCCCTCTAGTGGTGGCTGTATATATCTGTATGTAGTAATCTCCTGAGCTCCCCCTAGTGGTGGCTGTATATATCTGTATGTAGTAATCTCCTGAGCTTCCCCTAGTGGTGGCTGTATATATCTGTATGTAGTAATCTCCTGAGCTCCCTCTAGTGGTGGCTGTATATATATATATATGTGTGTATTAATCTCCTGAGCTCCCTCTAGTGGTGGCTATATATATCTGTATGTAGTAATCTCCTGAGCTCCCCCTAGTGATGGCTGTATATATCTGTATGTAGTAATCTCCTGAGCTCCTTCTAGTGGTGGTTGTATATATCTATATGTAGTAATCTCCTGAGCACCCCTAGTGGTGGCTGTATATATCGGTATGTTTTAATCTCCTTAGTTCCCTTTTGTTCTGGCTGTATATATCTGTATGTAGCAATCTCCTGAGCTTCCCCTAGTGGTGGCTGTATATATCTGTATGTAGTAATCTCCTCAGCTCCCTCTAGTGGTGGCTGTATATATATATGTGTGTGTATTAATCTCCTGAGCTCCCTCTAGTGGTGGCTATATATATCAGTATGTTTTAATCTCCTGAGCTCCCCCTAGTGATGGCTGTATATATCTGTATGTAGTAATCTCCTGAGCTCCTTCTAGTGGTGGTTGTATATATCTATATGTAGTAATCTCCTGAGCTCCCTCTAGTGGTGGCTGTATATATCGGTATGTTTTAATCTCCTTAGTTCCCTTTTGTTCTGGCTGTATATATCTGTATGTAGTAATCTCCTGAGCTCTCTATAGTGGTTGCTGTATATATCTATATGTTGTCATTTCCTGAGCTCCCTCTGGTGGTGACTATATATATCTGTATGCAGTAATCTCCTGAGCTCCCTCTAGTGGTGGCTGTACATATAGTACAGACCAAAAGTTTGGACACACCTTCTCATTCAAAGAGTTTTCTTTATTTTCATGACTATGAAAATTGTAGATTCACACTGAAGGCATCAAAACTATTAATTAACACATGTGGAATTATATACATAGCAAACAAGTGTGAAACAACTGAAAATATGTCATATTCTAGGTTCTTCAAAGTAGCCACCTTTTGCTTTGATTACTGCTTTGCACACTCTTAGCATTCTCTTGATGAGCTTCAAGAGGTAGTCCCCTGAAATGGTTTTCACTTCACAGGTGTGCCCTGTCAGGTTTAATAAGTAGGATTTCTTGCCTTATAAATGGGGTTGGGACCATCAGTTGCGTTGAGGAGAAGTCAGGTGGATACACAGCTGATAGTCCTACTGAATAGACTGTTAGAATTTGTATTATGGCAAGAAAAAAGCAGCTAAGTAAAGTAAAACGAGTGGCCATCATTACTTTAAGAAATGAAGGTCAGTCAGTCAGCTGAAAAATTGGGAAAACTTTGAAAGTAAGGGCTATTTGACCATGAAGGAGAGTGATGGGGTGCTGCGCCAGATGACCTGGCCTCCACAGTCACCGGACCTGAACCCAATCAAGATGGTTTGGGGTGAGCTGAACCGCAGAGTGAAGGCAAAAGGGCCAACAAGTGCTAAGCATCTCTGGGAACTCCTTCAAGACTGTTGGAAGACCATTTCAGGGGACTACCTCTTGAAGCTCATCAAGAGAATGCCAAGAGTGTGCAAAGCAGTAATCAAAGCAAAAGGTGGCTACTTTGAAGAACCTAGAATATGACATATTTTCAGTTGTTTCACACTTGTTTGTTATGTACACTGCTCAAAAAAATAAAGGGAACACTTAAACAACACAATGTAACTCCAAGTCAATCACACTTCTGTGAAATCAAACTGTCCACTTAGGAAGCAACACTGAATGACAATCAATTTCACATGCTGTTGTGCAAATGGGATAGACAACAGGTGAAAATTATAGGCAATTAGCAAGACACCCCCAATAAAGGAGTGGTTCTGCAGGTGGTGACCACAGACCACTTCTCAGTTCCTATGCGTCCTGGCTGATGTTTTGGTCACTTTTGAATGCTGGCGGTGCTTTCACTCTAGTGGTAGCATGAGACGGAGTCTACAACCCACACAAGTGGCTCAGGTAGTGCAGCTTATCCAGGATGGCACATCAATGCGAGCTGTGGCAAGAAGGTTTGCTGTGTCTGTCAGCGTAGTGTCCAGAGCATGGAGGCGCTACCAGGAGACAGGCCAGTACATCAGGAGATGTGGAGGAGGCCGTAGGAGGGCAGCAACCCAGCAGCAGGACCGCTACCTCCGCCTTTGTGCAAAGAGGAACAGGAGGAGCACTGCCAGAGCCCTGCAAAATGACCTCCAGCAGGCCACAAATGTGCATGTGTCTGCTCAAACGGTCAGAAACAGACTCCATGAGGGTGATATGAGGGCCCGACGTCCACAGGTGGGGGTTGTGCTTACAGCCCAACACCGTGCAGGACGTTTGGCATTTTCCAGAGAACACCAAGATTGGCAAATTCGCCACTGGCGCCCTGTGCTCTTCACAGATGAAAGCAGGTTCACACTAAGCACATGTGACAGAGTCTGGAGACGCCGTGGAGAACGTTCTGCTGCCTGCAACATCCTCCAGCATGACCGGTTTGGCATTGGGTCAGTAATGGTGTGGGGTGGCATTTCTTTGGAAGGCCGCAAAGCCCTCCATGTGCTCGCCAGAGGTAGCCTGACTGCCATTAGGTACCGAGATTAGATCCTCAGACCCCTTGTGAGACCATATGCTGGTGCGGTTGGCCCTGGGTTCCTCCTAATGCAAGACAATGCTAGACCTCATGTGGCTGGAGTGTGTCAGCAGTTCCTGCAAGACGAAGGCATTGATGCTATGGACTGGCCCGCCCGTTCCCCCGACCTGAATCCAATTGAGCACATCTGGGACATCATGTCTCGCTCTATCCACCAACGTCACGTTGCACCACAGACCGTCCAGGAGTTGGCAGATGCTTTAGTCCAGGTCTGGGAGGAGATCCCTCAGGAGACCGTCCGCCACCTCATCAGGAGCATGCACAGGCGTTGTAGGGAGGTCATACAGGCACGTGGAGGCCACACACACTACTGAGCCTCATTTTGACTTGTTTTAAGGACATTACATCAAAGTTGGATCAGCCTGTAGTGTGTTTTTCCACTTTAATTTTGAGTGTGACTCCAAATCCAGATCTCCATGGGTTGAAAATTTGATTTCCATTTTTTTTTATTTTTGTGTGATTTTGTTGTCAGCACATTCAACTATGTAAAGAACAAAGTATTTCAGAAGAATATTTAATTAATTCAGATCTAGGATGTGTTATTTTTGTGTTCCCTTTATTTTTTTCAGCAGTGTATATATATATATCTGTATGTAGGGTATCTTCAGAGCTCCCTCTAGTGGTGGCTATATATATCTGTATGTAGAAATCTCCTGAGCTCCCCCTAGTGGTGACTGTGTATCTGTATGTTGTAATCTCCTGAGTTCCCCCTAGTGGTGGCTATATATATATACAGTGAGGAACAGAAGTATTTGAACACCTTGCGATTTTACAAGTTCTCCCACTTAGAAATAATGGAAGGGTCTGAAATTCACATTGTAAGTGCATTCCCACTCTGAGAGATAGAATAAAAAAAAAAAAAAGGAAATCACATTGTAGGATTTTTAGAGAATGTATTTGTCTTGCACTGCTGAACATAAATATTTGAACAACTGAGAAAATCAGGGTTAATATTTGGTACAGAAGCCTTTGTTTACAGAGGTCAAACGTTTCCTGTAGTTCTTGACCAGGTTTGCACACACTGCAGCAGGGTTTTGGCCCACTCCTCCACACAGATCTCCTCTAGATCTGTCAGGTTTCAGGGCTGTCGCTGAGCAACAGAGAGTTTCAGCTCCCTCCAAAGATGTTCTATTAGATTTAGGTCTGGAGAACCTTGATATGCTTCTTATGGAGCCACTCCTTGTTTATCCTGGCTGTGTGCTTCGGGTCATGTTGGAAGACCCAGCCACGATGCATCTTCAATGCTCTGACTGAGGGAACAGGGTTGTTGCTCAAAATCTCACAATAAATGACCCCATTCATCCTCTCCTTAATATAGTGCAGCCGTCCTGTCCCCTTTGCAGAAAACCCCCCCAAAGCATGATGTTACCCCCCCCCCCCCCCCCCCCTATGCTTCACAGTAGGGATGGTGTTATTGGGTGAAGTTTAGACCAAAAAGTTCTACTTTGGTCTCATCTGACCACATAACTTTGATCATCCAGATGGATTGGTCATTGGCAAACTTCAGACGGGCCTGATCATGTGATGACTTGAGCAGGGGAACTTTCCGTGCAATGCATGATCTGAAACCATGACGGCGTAGTGTTCCACCGACAGTGACCTTTGAAACTGTGGTCCCAGCTCTCTTCGTGTCATTGACCAGCTCCTCCCTTGTAGTTCTGGGCTGATTCCTCACCTTTCTTATCATCAGTGATACCCCACGAGGTGAGATCTTGCATGGAGCCCCAGTGCGAGGGAGACTGACAGTCGTCTTTAGCCTCTTCCATTTTCTAACAATTGCTCCAACAGTTTATCTGTTTTCACCAAGCTGCTTGGCAATTGCCCCGTAGCCCTTTCCAGCCTTGTGCAGGTCAGAGATTGGGAATGCACCTACAATGTGAATTTCAGACCCCTCCATGATTTCTAAGTGGGAGAACTTGCAAAATTACAGGGTGTTCAAATACTTCTGTTCCTCACTGTATATATATATATATATATATATATATATATATATATATATATCGTAATCTCCTGAGCTTTCTCTAGTGTTGGCTGTATATATCTGTATGTAGTAATCTCCTGAGCTCCCTCTAGTGGTGGCTGTATATATCTGTATGTAGTAATCTCCTGAGCTCCCTCTAGTGGTGGCTGTATATATCTCTATGTAGTAATCTCCTGAGCTCCATCTAGTGGTGGCTGTATATAACTGTATGTAGTGATCTCCTGAGCTCCCTCTAGTGGTGGCTGTATATATCTGTAAGTAGTAATCTCCTGAGCTCCCTCTAGTGTTGGCTGTATATATCTGTAACTATTAAACTCCTGAGCTTCCTTTTGTGGTGGCTGTATATATCTGTATGTAGTAATCTCCTGAGCTCCCTCTAGTGGTGGCTGTATATATCTGTATGTAGTAATCTCCTGAGCTTACTCTAGTAATAGTTATGTATATCTGTATGTAGTAATCTGCTGAGCTCCCTCTAGTGGTGACTGTATATATCTGTATGTAGTAATCTCCTGAGCTCCCTCTAGTGGTAGCTGTATATATCTGTATGTAGTAATCTTCTGAGCTCCCTCTAGTGGTGGTAGTATATATCTGTATGTTGTAATCTCCTGAGCTCCCTCTATTGGTGGCTGTATATATCTGTATGTAGTAATCTCCTGAGCTCCCTCTAATGGTGGCTGTATATATCTGTATGTAGTAATCTCCTGAGCTTCCTCTAGTGGTGGCTGTATATATCTGTATGTAGTTTTCTCCTGAGCTTCCTCTAGTGGTGGCTGTACATATCTGTATGTAGTAATCTCCTGAGCTCCCTCTAGAGGTGGCTGTATATATCTTTATATAGTAATCTCCTGAGCTCCCTCTAGTGGTGGCTGTATATATCTGTATGTAGTAATCTCCTGAGCTCCCTCTAGTGGTGGCTGTATATATCTGTATCTAGTAATCTCCTGAGCTCCCTCTAGTGGTGGCTGTATATATCTGTATGTAGTAATCTCCTGAGCTCCCTCTAGTGGTGACTGTATATATCTGTATGCAGTAATCTCCTGAGCTTTTTCTAGTGGTGGCTGTATATATCTATATGTAGTAATCTCCTGAGCTCTCTCCAGTGGTGGCAGTTTATTTTTGCATGTAGTAACCTCCTGAGCTCTCTCTAGTGGTGGCTGTATATATCTGTATATTGTACTCTCCAGAGTGTCCTCTCGTGGTGGCTGTATATATCTGTATGTAGTAATCTCCTGAGCTCCCTCTAGTGGTGGCTGTATATATCTGTATGTAGTAATCTCCTGAGCTCCCTCTAGTGGTGGCTGTATATATCTCTATGTAGTAATCTCCTGAGCTCCATCTAGTGGTGGCTGTATATAACTGTATGTAGTGATCTCCTGAGCTCCCTCTAGTGGTGGCTGTATATATCTGTAAGTAGTAATCTCCTGAGCTCCCTCTAGTGTTGGCTGTATATATCTGTAACTATTAAACTCCTGAGCTTCCTTTTGTGGTGGCTGTATATATCTGTATGTAGTAATCTCCTGAGCTCCCTCTAGTGGTGGCTGTATATATCTGTATGTAGTAATCTCCTGAGCTTACTCTAGTAATAGTTATGTATATCTGTATGTAGTAATCTGCTGAGCTCCCTCTAGTGGTGACTGTATATATCTGTATGTAGTAATCTCCTGAGCTCCCTCTAGTGGTAGCTGTATATATCTGTATGTAGTAATCTTCTGAGCTCCCTCTAGTGGTGGTAGTATATATCTGTATGTTGTAATCTCCTGAGCTCCCTCTAGTGGTGGCTGTATATATCTGTATGTAGTAATCTCCTGAGCTCCCTCTAATGGTGGCTGTATATATCTGTATGTAGTAATCTCCTGAGCTTCCTCTAGTGGTGGCTGTATATATCTGTATGTAGTTTTCTCCTGAGCTTCCTCTAGTGGTGGCTGTACATATCTGTATGTAGTAATCTCCTGAGCTCCCTCTAGAGGTGGCTGTATATATCTTTATATAGTAATCTCCTGAGCTCCTTCTAGTGGTGGCTGTATATATCTGTATGTAGTAATCTCCTGAGCTCCCTCTAGTGGTGGCTGTATATATCTGTATCTAGTAATCTCCTGAGCTCCCTCTAGTGGTGGCTGTATATATCTGTATGTAGTAATCTTCTGAGCTCCCTCTAGTGGTGGTAGTATATATCTGTATGTTGTAATCTCCTGAGCTCCCTCTAGTGGTGGCTGTATATATCTGTATGTAGTAATCTCCTGAGCTCCCTCTAATGGTGGCTGTATATATCTGTATGTAGTAATCTCCTGAGCTTCCTCTAGTGGTGGCTGTATATATCTGTATGTAGTTTTCTCCTGAGCTTCCTCTAGTGGTGGCTGTACATATCTGTATGTAGTAATCTCCTGAGCTCCCTCTAGAGGTGGCTGTATATATCTTTATATAGTAATCTCCTGAGCTCCCTCTAGTGGTGGCTGTATATATCTGTATGTAGTAATCTCCTGAGCTCCCTCTAGTGGTGGCTGTATATATCTGTATCTAGTAATCTCCTGAGCTCCCTCTAGTGGTGGCTGTATATATCTGTATGTAGTAATCTCCTGAGCTCCCTCTAGTGGTGACTGTATATATCTGTATGCAGTAATCTCCTGAGCTTTTTCTAGTGGTGGCTGTATATATCTATATGTAGTAATCTCCTGAGCTCTCTCCAGTGGTGGCAGTTTATTTTTGCATGTAGTAACCTCCTGAGCTCTCTCTAGTGGTGGCTGTATATATCTGTATATTGTACTCTCCAGAGTGTCCTCTCGTGGTGGCTGTATATATCTGTATGTAGTAATCTCCTGAGCTCCCTCTAGTGGTGGCTGTATATATCTGTATGTAGTAATCTCCTGAGCTCCCTCTAGTGGTGGCTGTATATATCTCTATGTAGTAATCTCCTGAGCTCCATCTAGTGGTGGCTGTATATAACTGTATGTAGTGATCTCCTGAGCTCCCTCTAGTGGTGGCTGTATATATCTGTAAGTAGTAATCTCCTGAGCTCCCTCTAGTGTTGGCTGTATATATCTGTAACTATTAAACTCCTGAGCTTCCTTTTGTGGTGGCTGTATATATCTGTATGTAGTAATCTCCTGAGCTCCCTCTAGTGGTGGCTGTATATATCTGTATGTAGTAATCTCCTGAGCTTACTCTAGTAATAGTTATGTATATCTGTATGTAGTAATCTGCTGAGCTCCCTCTAGTGGTGACTGTATATATCTGTATGTAGTAATCTCCTGAGCTCCCTCTAGTGGTAGCTGTATATATCTGTATGTAGTAATCTTCTGAGCTCCCTCTAGTGGTGGTAGTATATATCTGTATGTTGTAATCTCCTGAGCTCCCTCTAGTGGTGGCTGTATATATCTGTATGTAGTAATCTCCTGAGCTCCCTCTAATGGTGGCTGTATATATCTGTATGTAGTAATCTCCTGAGCTTCCTCTAGTGGTGGCTGTATATATCTGTATGTAGTTTTCTCCTGAGCTTCCTCTAGTGGTGGCTGTACATATCTGTATGTAGTAATCTCCTGAGCTCCCTCTAGAGGTGGCTGTATATATCTTTATATAGTAATCTCCTGAGCTCCTTCTAGTGGTGGCTGTATATATCTGTATGTAGTAATCTCCTGAGCTCCCTCTAGTGGTGGCTGTATATATCTGTATCTAGTAATCTCCTGAGCTCCCTCTAGTGGTGGCTGTATATATCTGTATGTAGTAATCTCCTGAGCTCCCTCTAGTGGTGACTGTATATATCTGTATGCAGTAATCTCCTGAGCTTCCTCTAGTGGTGGCTGTATATATCTATATGTAGTAATCTCCTGAGCTCTCTCCAGTGGTGGCAGTTTATTTTTGCATGTAGTAACCTCCTGAGCTCTCTCTAGTGGTGGCTGTATATATCTGTATATTGTACTCTCCAGAGTGTCCTCTCGTGGTGGCTGTATATATCTGTATGTAGTAATCTCCTGAGCTTCCTCTAGTGGTGGCTGTACATATCTGTATGTAGTAATCTCCTGAGCTCCCACTAGTGGTGGCTGTATATATCTATATGTAGTAATCTCCTGAGCTCCCTCTAGTGGTGGTAGTAATAATCTCCTGAGCTCCCTCTAGTGGTGGCTGTATATATCTGTATGTTGTAATCTCCTGAGCTCCCCATAGTGGTGACTGTATATATCTGTATATAGCAATGTTCTGAGCTCCCTCTAGTGGTGGCTGTATATATCTGTATGCAGTAATCTCCTGAGCTTCCTCTAGTGGTGGCTGTATATATCTGTATGTAGTAATCTCCTGAGCTCCATCTAGTGGTGGCTGTATATATCTGTATCCAGTAATCTCCTGAGCTCCCTCTAGTGGTGGCTGTATATATCTGTATGTAGTAATCTCCTGATCTCCCTCCAGTGGTGACAGTTTATATTTGCATGTAGTAATCTCCTGAGCTCCCTCTAGTGGTGGCTGTATATATCTGTATGTAGTAATCTCCTGAGCTCCCTCTAGTGGTGACTGTATATATCTGTATGTAGTAATCTCCTGAGCTCCATTTAGTGGTTGCTGTATATATCTGTATTCAGTGATCTCCTGAGCTCCCTCTAGTGGTGGCTGTATATATTTCTATGTAGTAATCTCCTGAGCTCCTTCTAGTGGTGGCTGTATATATCTGTATGTAGTAATCTCCTGAGCTCCCCCTAGTGGTGGCTGTATATATCTGTATGTAGTATTCTCCTGAGCTCCCTCTAGTGGTGGCTGTATATATCTGTAGTAATCCCCTGAGCTCCCTCTAGTGGTGGCTGTATATATCTGTATTCAGTGATCTCCTGAGCTCCCTCTAGTGGTGGATGTATATATCTGTATGTAGTAATCTCCTGAGCTCCTTCTACTGGTGGCTGTATATATCTGTATGTAGTATTCTCCTGAGCTCCCTCTAGTGGTGGCTGTATATATCTGTATGTAGTAATCTACTGAGCTCCCTCTAGTGGTAGCTGCATATATTTCTATGTAGTAATCTCCTGAGCTCCTTCTACTGGTGGCTGTATATATCTGTATGTAGTAATCTCCTGAGCTCCCTCTAGTGGTGACTGTATATATCTGTATGTAGTAATCTCCTGAGCTCCCTCTAGTGGTAGCTGCATATATTTCTATGTAGTAATCTCCTGAGCTCCCTCTAGTGGTAGCTGCATATATTTCTATGTAGTAATCTCCTGAGCTCCCTCTAGTGTTAGCTGTATATATCTGTATGTAGTAATCTCCTGAGCTTCCTCTAGTGGTGGCTGCATATATCTGTATGTAGTAATCTCCTGAGCTCCCTCTAGTGGTGGCTGTATATATCTGTATATAGTAATCTCCTGAGCTTCCTCTAGTGGTGATATTATATATACATATATGTACATAGTAAGCTGATGAGCGCCCTCTAGTGGTGGCTGATTTATATTTATGGGATTTGGGGATTTTTAACTGGGAATTAGAAAAAAAACACCAGGACAATTTAGGAAGAAATTAATCTGCACAGGACCTAAAAAGCTATACTAGATGGAGATCCACATTAAAGTTTACATCTTGGTAAAAACTAAAATTTGCCGGAGCTCCTGAGTCCTCAGGCACAGTAACCCGATGAGCTCCAATGTTGTTTCTCCAGCCTACATTCCCTGGGACAGCATGTAGCTGCCTGACACTTACCATTGTCAGCCATAGTAGCTGTCATGGGTTGACTGTTTTTGTCACTGGGCCACACGGATGTTGTTCGTCCCTCTCTCTTCTCCTCCTGGCAATCAATAACAAGAGGACCATTGTTCTCTGTTATCAGTGACTTTACTTGTCCGTCAGGGATCAGTAGACTGACCGGATCCGAATTTACAGCCTATTACATTACAAGGATAATTTTTTTCTTCTTTTAAGCAATGAATTCTGGGAAGTGTAGTTCTGTGATCTGGAAATAGCTAACTTCTCCTCCTACAATAGAAATCAAAGTGGCTGCTGGAAAGTTCTCCCTGGATGAGGCAGATCTGCCAAGCCGCTTGTTAGAAGAGCAGGTCTTGAGCCACATGGACAGGTGGTGCAGGAGCAACAGGGGTCGAAGACTGGTGTAGCAGAGCTGGTGTAGTGTAGCAGGATTGATGTAGAAAAGTTGAATGAAGACTGGTGAAGCAGAGTTATCTTGTAGACCGGTGTAGCTGGGATGTAGCAGATTTAACAGGAGATCAATGTAGAGTGATGCAGCAGTGTTGTAAGAGTATACTGGAAACTGGTTTAAGACAGCGATGTAGCAGAGTCGTAGCAGTAGAATTGAGACATATATGACAGTTATATGGCAAAACGAATTATAGACTGGAGACCAGTATAGAAGAGTGTTGTAGCAGAGCTGATGCAGCGTAGCTGAAATGATGTAGCAGAGTTGTCAGTCAGAAGTATTGGGCGCAGGCTACTACTACATGAATAATTAAGCAGGGTCCCAGAGCCGGGCTGAATTAACCCAGTGGAGTGATGTCAGCAACTCGGTGCACAGGAGAAGAGACTGGAGCTGCCGGAGGAGGGGAGCGAGGCAGGACAGGTGAGTAACAGCTGCAGCCAGGAAAGGTAAGATGTGGGATTACTAATAAATGTAACATTGGGGGATTCAGGGAACTTTTGGGGTCACAGATACATTTGACATAGATTTGTTGCTATTTGCCTATCTCTCCCCTCCCCCCTGAGGTGAGAACAGGGCTTTATCATATGCACCACATACGTTATGATCATGTGACCACGTCAGGAAGGAAATCCAATCTCCGCAGTTCTCAGGGTCACATGGTGCTGGGTCCCAGCGGGACTGTATGAGGTCATGGGTTGCTCCATTGGGTGCATGGGAGCATTGCAGGAAAGAAAGATCCCACAATGCAGCAGCTCAGAGCTCTGCTATGTCCATTAGTCCATAAAGGAGAATCCCGCTGAAATACAGAAATGTCACCTCAGCCGTGTTAGCCCCCCCATATCAACATTTTTGAACAAAACATATGCAATTGGTTAGATCTTTGTTAGATCAGGTTAGATCAATTGTTGTTTGCGTTAGATCTCATACAGAAGTAGAGATATTAACAGTTATTTGCAGGGGGGGCTAACCCGTCATCAGCCCCCCCTTATCAAAAAATTGACCAAAAAATTAGCTATTTTGGAAGATATTTGTTAGATCAGGTATGATCAACTAGTTGTTTTGTTAGATCTCACATAATTACAGACTTATTAAGTGATTAATGAAGGGGGGCTAGCCCCCCCACATGCAATTTTCTGGTAAAATTTGATGCAGACTAATAGGCCTTCGTTAGATCCGGTAAGATCAAGTGGTTTCAACGTTAGATCTCATATAATTACAGAGATATTTCACATTAAAACACAGATATTAGGTAGTATTAAATAGGGGAGCTAGCCCCCCCACATGCAATTTTCTGATAAAATTTGATCTTACCACTTGATCTTACCAGATCTAACGAAGGCCTATTACTCTGCATAAAATTTTACCAGAAAATTGCATGTGGGGGGGCTAGCCCCCCCTGACGTAATACCAAATATCCATAATATCTCTGTAATTATATGAGATCTAACGTTGAAACCTCTTGATCTTACCGGATCTAACGAAGGCCTTTTAGTCTGCATCAAATTTTACCTGAAAATTGCATGTGGGGAGGCTAGCCCCCCTTCATTAATCACTTAATAAGTCTGTAATTATGTGAGATCTAACAAAACAACTAGTTGATCATACCTGATCTAACAAATATCTTCCAAAATAGCTAATTTTTTGGTCAATTTTTTGATAAGGGGGGGCTGATGACGGGTTAGCCCCCCCTGCAAATAACTGTTAATATCTCTACTTCTGTATGAGATCTAACGCAAACAACAATTGATCTAACCTGATCTAACAAAGATCTAACCAACTGCATATGTTTTGTTCAAAAATTTTGATATGGGGGGGCTAACACGGCTGAGGTGAAATGTCTAGTAAGGTGGCGAGGGAGAGGCGCGTCCCCTATAATAACATCATATTGGGGGATTGGAATTCAAGCGATTGCCCAGCCGTCTCCGCCCAGTAGATGATGGTGGTTACTCTTCCGTCGGCTCCGGATCTGCAGTAAAACAATCTGTGCACCTGACTCTGGGTAATTTTCCAGAAGGAACTGAGCGGAGGATGAGGAGCGGTGACGGGAATGTCAAGTGTCGCCCGGGGCAGCAGGATCAGGAAGCCTCTGTGACAACTCCTCTCAATAAGCCCTGTTTGTTTTCTCCTCGTCTCCTTTCAGGTCATTAACACTTTGCAAAACTGCAAATCCAAGGAGGAAGCGCTAACACTGAGATCTCCTGATTTAAAGGGACACACACATAAATAAGGGTGAAAAAAACAAAGCTGGAGGCGCCTAAAAATCATTCTCCAAGAGGCCCCCCTATCAGCAAACAAGGGTCTGACTGGTCAGACCGGGGCTTTGGTCTCATTCAGATGAGCCGCACATCCTCTGTCTGATTGCCGCTTATCTCCGGCACATCTACAATTAAGATGAATGTGAACGTTAATGATTTCGGCATCATGTGCACTGACATGTATATATACTGGATGCTATATTTACTGTTTTCACCCAGGATTGGCGGCCCAATGGGTAGACCAGTCACCATCATACCCGGGTCCGTACAGTTCATGAACCCCTAAATATCTATAAGTAAGGGGGCTCCCCGATGATAACAGTCGGAGCACTGACTCCTCCAGCAGAAGGCTAACATATCTTTAATTGCAGGTCCTGTATTTTTGTGTGCACTGTTCCTTTAAGACCGAAGGTATAGACACTGTTACCGGTGACAGCCGCTCGTGGAGTATAGAGACTGTCCAGTTGCTATTAGTACCCGCCAAACCCTGTGCCGCCATACTGTGTGCAACCATCAAGTTTGTGCCCTCTGTGAGAGTCTGTAACCAGTACTTGCCAGCTCTTCCGGAACGTCCGGTAGGCTCCTGGAAAAGGGGGAGTCCTCCAGGAACCTGGCAAATCTCATGGAGGGCTGCTTTTTCCCAGTAACCTTCCTGGAAATGGGTGTGGTTAAGTGGTGTGTCACTCAACTCCCAGAGGGTAACCGCACATGTGAGTGTGAGTCACTGCGCCATGCTGGAGCGGGGTACCGTGTAGAGGTCGGAGGCCGCACCCATACTTTTCCGACCCTCTTACAAGTGTGATATGCAGTGGTGTACATACAAGATGGGGGGGCTTTAACACAGAGTAACATAGACCCCCCCCCCCCCGCCAGGACCCAGGACCGCGGACACTGCGGCACGCGCAGAACAGGAGGATTTATCACGGCCACTCAGTGCACACTTTTCTAAGCTTCTCATGTAATCTCGTAAACTCCTCGCGCCAGCAGAGAAGTTTCCAAGGAAGGAAATCAGATCAATCACATCTGAGTCACTGAATTATTCTTGGAAATCGTACATGAGAGCTCATTATAATTCACCAGACGCTGGCCCTTTAAATAGAAGAAAAGCTTAGCGTGCCGGACAGGGTTCCGCGTGTGTACAGACGCTGACATCTGTGGAGCCTGACGTGCGGGAAGACTTCAGACCGTCACGGTGTTAATGTTACCCTGAATAAGCGTTGTCCAAATATGTTTATGTAGGAAATGGAATTTCAATTGTCCACATCACAGGGTGGGTAACATGTGGAACCACAGAAAACAGCGCCCCCTGTCTGGAAGGATCCTATCCAGTCTGTACATTAGTCGCATCTTACCTATGATTTCATGTATGATCAAGCCCTGGACATGCAGTCTACCATTACCACAGGTGTATAACATCCAGTCTCTAGCCATACAGTCTACCATTACCACAGTGTATAAAATCCATCCTCTAGCCATGCAGTCTACCATTAGCACAGTGTATAACATCCAGCCTCTAGCCATGCAGTCTGCCATTACCACAGGTGTATAACATCCAGCCCCTAGCCATGCAGTCTGCCATCACCACAGGTGTATAACATACAGCCTCTAGACATGAAGTCTACTATTAGCACAGTGTATAACATCCAGCCTCTAGCCATGCAGTCTACCATTACCACAGGTGTATAACATCCAGCCCCTAGCCATGCAGTCTACCATTAGCACAGTGTATAACATCCAGCCTCTAGCCATGCAGTCTGCCATTGCCACAGGTGTATAACATCCAGCCTCTAGCCATGCAGTCTGCCATTACCACAGTGTATAACATCCAGCCTCTAGCCATACAGTCTACCATTACCACAGTGTATAAAATCCATCCTCTAGCCATGCAGTCTACCATTAGCACAGTGTATAACATCCAGCCTCTAGCCATGCAGTCTGCCATTACCACAGGTGTATAACATCCAGCCCCTAGCCATGCAGTCTGCCATCACCACAGGTGTATAACATACAGCCTCTAGACATGAAGTCTGCCATTACCACAGTGTATAACATCCAGCCTCTAGCCATACAGTCTACCATTACCACAGTGTATAACATCCAGCCTCTAGCCATACAGTCTACCATTACCACAGTGTATAAAATCCATCCTCTAGCCATGCAGTCTACCATCACCACAGGTGTATAACATCCAGCCTCTAGCCATGCAGTCTGCCATTACCACAGTGTATAACATCCAGCCTCTAGCCATACAGTCTACCATTACCACAGTGTATAAAATCCATCCTCTAGCCATGCAGTCTACCATTAGCACAGTGTATAACATCCAGCCTCTAGCCATGCAGTCTGCCATTACCACAGGTGTATAACATCCAGCCCCTAGCCATGCAGTCTGCCATCACCACAGGTGTATAACATACAGCCTCTAGACATGAAGTCTACTATTAGCACAGTGTATAACATCCAGCCTCTAGCCATGTAGTCTACCATTACCACAGGTGTATAACATCCAGCCTCTAGCCATGCAGTCTACCATTATCACAGGTGTATAACATCCAGCCTCTAGCCATGCAGTCTGGCATCACCACAGGTGTATAACATACAGCCTCTAGCCATGCAGTCTGCCATTGCCACAGTTGTATACCATCCAGCCTCTAGCCATGCAGTCTGCCATTGCCACAGTTGTATAACATACAGCCTCTAGCCATGCAGTCTACCATTACCACAGGTGTATACCATCCAGCCTCTAGCCATGCAGTCTGCCATCACCACAGGAGTATAACATACAGCCTCTAGCCATGTAGTCTACCATTACCACAGGTGTATAACATCCAACCTCTAGCCATGCAGTCTACCATTACCACAGTGTATAAAATCCAGCCTCTAGCCATTCAGTCTGCCATTACCACAGTGTATAACTTCCAGCCTCTAGCCATGTAGTCTACCATTACCACAGGTGTATAACATCCAACCTCTAGCCATGCAGTCTAACATTACCACAGGTGTATAACATCCATCCTCTAGCCATGCAGTCTGCCATTACCACAGTGTATAATATCCTGCCTCTAGCCATGTAGTCTACCATTACCACAATATATAACATCCAGCCTGTAGCCATTTAGTCTGCCATTACCACAGGTGTATAACATCCAGCCTCTAGCCATGCAGTCTACCATTATCACAGGTGTATAACATACAGCCTCTAGCCATGCAGTCTGCCATTGCCACAGTTGTATACCATCCAGCCTCTAGCCATGCAGTCTGGCATCACCACAGGTGTATAACATACAGCCTCTAGCCATGCAGTCTGCCATTGCCACAGTTGTATACCATCCAGCCTCTAGCCATGCAGTCTGGCATCACCACAGGTGTATACCATCCAGCCTCTAGCCATGCAGTCTGCCATCACCACAGGAGTATAACATACAGCCTCTAGCCATGTAGTCTACCATTACCACAGGTGTATAACATCCAACCTCTAGCCATGCAGTCTACCATTACCACAGTGTATAAAATCCAGCCTCTAGCCATTCAGTCTGCCATTACCACAGTGTATAACTTCCAGCCTCTAGCCATGTAGTCTACCATTACCACAGGTGTATAACATCCAACCTCTAGCCATGCAGTCTGCCATTACCACAGTGTATAATATCCTGCCTCTAGCCATGTAGTCTACCATTACCACAATATATAACATCCAGCCTGTAGCCATTTAGTCTGCCATTACCACAGGTGTATAACATCCAGCCTCTAGCCATGCAGTCTACCATTACCACAGGTGTATAACATCCAGCCCCTAGCCATGCAGGCTGCCATTACCACAGGTGTATAACATCCAGCCTCTAACCATATAGTCTTCCATTACCACAATATATAACATCCAGCCTCTAGTCATGCAGTCTACTATTACCACAGGTGTCAAAGGTATAGAAAAAACTAAAGTAGAACCACTATTCTGGCTCTGGCAGTAAAAACATTGATCGTAGTATGATAAAATGTATTTTATTGATGTCAACGCATTTCAAGGGTGACTAGCCCTCTTCCTCAGGACAATTGTATAACATGTGGTTTAAAAAGTGATTATTTTTTTTGCGCACAGGCTATGAGGGCGAGCGGGTGTGAATCAGCAAATAGGTAATATATGAAAACAATCATCACAAAATAGGGAATAATGAATTTTTGTGTCAGTTTTAATATGTAAGAAATAAAAAGCTATAATTAAAAAATATATACTTTTTAATAATAATTAGCGTTTTTTTCCAAATTAAACCTAAAAAAAAGTGTCAAGTAAAAAAAAAAAAAAATCCCAAAAATTATTTTGGTAGTCAAACAAATAAAAAAATCTAGGGTCACTAAACCACCGCGTGCACAAAATCACAAAAAGTTGCCTGGACATTCAGGCTTTTGTTTGGGCCCGGTCACGTTTGTATTGACTATAAGGTATATTTTGTAACCATTTTTTGTGATGGAAGCTGTGGCAGTGGATATAGCTATATGTATCCACAAATTTAAAATATGTTTTGGTAGAAATGCAATTGTTGCGATTAGTAATAATAATATCTAGGAACTCTATTTCTGTCCTACTATAGTTGGGGGTGAAGGAAATCCCCCACTCCGTATTATTGACAGAGTCACAGAAGATTGTCGCAGAATCTTCGTCCACATCCCAGATGATGACAATATCGTATCTTTTGAAGTATCTGATCTGTTCTTTTTGTATGGGGTGATTTTGTATGTATATATGCGGATGAGGGCGCTACTCGCGGTCCAGTTGCGCTGATGATAAACTGTGTTATATATGAAATATTATTTTGAAGAATAAAGCGTAGGCTCTCTAATAAAAGGGTTGTTTTTACTCACTGGATTCCTAATTCATTTTGTGCAGTGGCCGCGTTTGGGGTGACCCCAATGCTACGATGGGTCCCCCGGACACCGTTGAGGTGTCACCACGTGTTGCTGCTCTCCGGAAAGGATGGTAAAGCGTGGTGCACCCTAATGGGAGAAAATCTAGAGAGTCAAGGTCTGCAGTAAACCGGTGTGCTTCTTTACTGGAGGAATTCAGGTGCAAAACAATACAGACGAGACATAGGGCTGGCTTCTCCAGTCTCCTCCCTGGCAGAAGAATGGTTTGATGCTGAGGAAAGGCCTGGGCTAGCTGTTCCTCTCAGAAGGCTGGTAGCCTGTTCAAGAGCTAACAGTTTTGTAGCTCAGTAGTCCTGATCTCAGCGTCTTCCTCAGGTCACTCATGCAGACGGGCAGAGTCTTCTATGCACTGTTCTCTAACTGCAGAACACTAGGGTCTCTGACCGCTCCCCTTATATACAGTTTCTAGCTAGACTGGAGCCTTCTAGTGGGAGGGTTGGAGTGGAGAAGCTCAGCACAAACAGATACAATGTTACACTTTCAGTCTCTCATAGACTAACAGTAGGGCTTCAATGATACTCAACGGCGATGACACAGCAGTTTTTCCAGACAAAAACAAGTTTTCAGACACAACAACAAAGCTAAACCAGACAATCAAAAGGTCAGTCTGTCTGGTTTTGGTGGTAAACAAGTCTGGCTTTTTCCCTCCAAAACATGCTCTTCTTTAAACCCTATGGCAGCTGTGGAAAATTACCAGCTTCTTATTCAAAGTCCCAAAAGTCTCTCAGTATTTGTTAACCCTTTCCACAGAGCCTAGCAAATACAGTGCAAATGAACAGGATATATATCACAACATACATATAAAATGCAGTTACACGGTATTAAACAGTGCAAATTAACCCTTTCAAGTGAAATAAAGTTAGAAGTTTTAACTTTGCATAGGGGAAACAGGAGAAAATGTCCACAAATGTAAGGACTTCAAAGTACCCCTGCTCCAGGGTACTACATATGTTTGAATAAAGGGCCGTGACTTCCATTGTTAAAAAAAAGCATAGGTGTCTTGCCACGTGATAGTTTTTAGTTCACAAATCAATTGACTAGAATCATGAAGATAACTAGATAAGATTCCTGCCATATTGTTGCATATACAAGTCCGAATAGTGTGATAAATTACTCTTAGCGCATCTCGTATTCCAGACAATTGGTCTACCCAGAGGTGGTAAAAATAAGGGGTACAGGGAGACTTGTGTAATAAAAAGTTCCTTTCTTTTTTATTTATATATTGTTTTTCATAAGCCTTTTTAATGAATCTACTACATTTTCTGGTTATTTCAGGCAATGGGTTGCAAGTAGTTTTTTTTATAGTAAGTTGTGTCGCTAAGGATCTTTTGGGCTTCCTTCTAATAATCCGTATAATTTTGAATTACCACTCCACCCCTTTATCTGCTGGGCAGATAATTAGCTCCTTATTTTTTAGGTTTTTTAAAGCTTCGTTCATATTTTGTTAAGTTGCCTTCATAGTTCAATATAAGATTCATTTGAGGCCTTTTTCAGATCTGTGTATAATAACAAAAAAAAAAAAATGGTATATAATGCCCTTGGCTTTGAAAAGGAAAAAAGTTTGATTTCGGATGAATGTCTTGATGTTAATGTGTTAAAGGTTCTGCAACCCTTGTTTCCTTACTATTGTTCTTTTGGAAACTTTTTGTATCCTCTATATAGAAATGTCTTTTTATAGTAAGGTTCCTCCTAAACCTTTGTACACTGCTCAAAAAAATAAAGGGAACACAAAAATAACACATCCTAGATCTGAATTAATTAAATATTCTTCTGAAATACTTTGTTCTTTACATAGTTGAATGTGCTGTCAACAAAATCACACAAAAATAAAAAAATGGAAATCAAATTTTTCAACCCATGGAGGTCTGCATTTGGAGTCACACTCAAAATTAATGTGGAAAAACACACTACAGGCTGATCCAACTTTGATGTAATGTCCTTAAAACAAGTCAAAATGAGGCTCAGTAGTGTGTGTGGCCTCCACCTGCCTGTATGACCTCCCTACAACGCCTGTGCATGCTCCTGATGAGGTGGCGGACGGTCTCCTGAGGGATCTCCTCCCAGACCTGGACTAAAGCATCTGCCAACTCCTGGACAGTCTGTGGTGCAACGTGACGTTGGTGGATAGAGCGAGACATGATGTCCCAGATGTGCTCAATTGGATTCAAGCCTGGGGAACGGGCGGGCCAGTCCATAGCATCAATGCCTTCATCTTGCAGGAACTGCTGACACACTCCAGCCACATGAGGTCTAGCATTGTCTTGCATTAGGAGGAACCCAGGGCCAACCGCACCAGCATATGGTCTCACAAGGGGTCTGAGGATCTCATCTCGGTACCTAATGGCAGTCAGGCTACCTCTGGCGAGCACATGGAGGGCTGTGCGGCCCTCCAAAGAAATGCCACCCCACACCATTACTGACCCAATGCCAAACCGGTCATGCTGGAGGATGTTGCAGGCAGCAGAACGTTCTCCACGGCGTCTCCAGACTCTGTCACGTCTGTCACATGTGCTCAGTGTGAACCTGCTTTCATCTGTGAAGAGCACAGGGCGCCAGTGGCGAATTTGCCAATCTTGGTGTTCTCTGGCAAATGCCAAACGTCCTGCACGGTGTTGGGCTGTAAGCACAACCACCACCTGTGGACGTCGGGCCCTCATATCACCCTCATGGAGTCTGTTTCTGACCGTTTGAGAAGACACATGCACATTTGTGGCCTGCTGGAGGTCATTTTGCAGGGCTCTGGCAGTGCTTCTCCTGTTCCTCCTTGCACAAAGGCGGAGGTAGCGGTCCTGCTGCTGGGTTGTTGCCCTCCTACGGCCTCCTCCACGTCTCCTGATGTACTGGCCTGTCTCCTGGTAGCGCCTCCATGCTCTGGACGCTACACTGACAGACACAGCAAACCTTCTTGCCACAGCTCGCATTGATGTGCGTGTCATGCTACCGCTAGAGTGAAAGCACCGCCAGCATTCAAAAGTGACCAAAACATCAGCCAGGAAGCATAGGAACTGAGAAGTGGTCTGTGGTCACCACCTGCAGAACCACTCCTTTATTGGGGGTGTCTTGCTAATTGCCTATAATTTCCACCTGTTGTCTATCCCATTTGCACAACAGAATGTGAAATTGATTGTCACTCAGTGTTGCTTCCTAAGTGGACAGTTTGATTTCACAGAAGTGTGATTGACTTGGAGTTACATTGTGTTGTTTAAGTGTTCCCTTTATTTTTTTGAGCAGTGTACATCTATAAAGAGTTCCAAAGGATTGATTTTATTATAACGACAAAAAGAAAACCCTTTTTGTAATAATTTCATTTCTGTATTGTTAGTTTATGTGTAGAGAGATTAAAGATCTTCACAGTTGATACGGGATCCTTTTGAGATGATTTGTTTTTGTCTGTAGTCGCTAGATTGTTTTTCTTTTTTTCTTTTCCTCCTCGTCTTCTAATTTTCTTTATCCATAACCTCGTCTGTGGACGGATTCTGAGAGGTGTCAATATGTACAGAGTGAATGCTAGAAGGAGATGCTAATGTCTTCTTATCATTTGTACCATTATTGGTCTCAGTATGGTTTATAGGACTTGTATGTAAGTGAAAATTAGGGCTGGTGTTTATGTGAGTTGTTACTATTGGATTATATGCAATGTATATATCAGAAGTGCCCGAACTTATCTTGCCCCCAGACGCTATTGTATCTACGTTTGGCTGGTTATTACATTCAGCCTCATCTATGTGTCCAGGTTGATAAGTGAAAGAACAGGCTCTGGTTTTACCATAATTAGTTTGCATGTGATGATGTCTAGTTTTAATTTTCACAAAAAAAATTTACTACCCCCGCGACCTGTTTTATCCTGCCTGCTTTCTAATGGTGTTGTATTAAATATATTTGTACCATGGAAATCTGGATTCCCTTACGTCCTACCAGCAGCACAGATGGGGTTAACTGCCCCCCGTGGACTGGTAGGACCGGCGGAATTTTTTATGAGCCCAAAGAATAACCAATAGAAGAACTCCAGCTCCCTTAAAGGGAGGGGTTCGCCCCCCAGCCCACCGTGTTTTTTTCTGTCCTTTGGACAGGTGGACTGGCGAAGCTCTCCCTTTTTGGGATTTGGAGACCATTATCAACTATGTTTGTTTGGTCTCTTTTCTTTTGTCACTTTTCATCTAGCACTTATGTCTCTGCGCTTATTTTTTTCTATTTTTCCCCCAGTCAGCTACCATAAGCGATACCTGGGGGCGATGTGTTCCTGTTGGTGCACTGGCTCCCCTCCTGAATGCATCGGACCTCAAGGATGCTTACCTCCACATCCCGATCCATCCTTCCTCCCGGAAATTTCTCAGGATCGCGGTCCAGATTTCAGGAGTGTGCAGGCATTTTCAATTTGCCGCCCTTCCCTTCGGAATCTCATCTGCCCCCCTTATCTTCACCAAAGTGGTAGTATCAGTGGTGGCAGCTCTGAGACTCCAGGGTCTGACCATTGTCCCTTACATGGACGATTGGCTTCTTCTAGCCCCTTCAGTTCCTCTACTTTCCCATCATCTTCATGTCGCAATTTCCTTTCTGCTCCGCCTAGGCTGGATTATCAACTGGCAGAAGTCGAACGTGAGCCCTTCAACTTCTATTCATTATCTAGGATTCATAATCGACTCTCTGGAGATGTCCCTCCAGTTGACGCCAGAAAAAAGAACGCGGATTCAGGACCTGGCAAGGTTCCTTTACGCACCACGACGAGTCTCTATACGGACCCTCATGAAGATGTTGGGGCTCATGTCAGCGGCTGCGGATGCAGTCCCTTGGGCTTTATGGCACCTCCGACCTCTTAAGTCGGAGGTCTTAAACAAATGGAACGGCAGCCCTACGGGGCTAGATTCCCGGTGCTCCCTATCCAACCAAACCGGAAATTCCCTCAGGTGGTGGTTCCATCTACCAGAAGGGAAGTCTATGACCCAACCAGCTTGGCTCATATTGACTACGGCTGGGGCGCCCATTTAGACGGATCCCCAGTTCGGGGTTCTTGGTCCCCTCAGGAGCGGCATCTTTCTTCGAATCTCCGCGAGATGCGTGCTATCCGGCTAGCCCTCCTTCACTTCGCCCCTCAGATTCGGGGCAAAGCAGTGAAAGTCCAGTCAGACAACATGACTGCCGTGCTTTACATAAACAAGCAGGGAGGCACAAGATCCTTACCCCTTCTTTCAGAGATTGGGGTAATTCTGCGGTGGGCAGAGCTGAACCTATCCCATCTATCCGCCACTCACATCCGAGGCTCCCTCAATATCATCGCGGACCGCCTAAGTCGCGGCTTACCAACCATGGAATGATCACTGCATCCGGAGATCTTCAAACAGCTAGTCCTCAGATGGGGTATGCCAGAGGTGGATCTCATGGCAACCAGGTTTAACGCCAAGGTACAGAGGTTCTGTTCCCTATACAGGGAGGACAACCCCCTGGCGATAGATGCTCTGACAATACCGTGGAGGTTCAGGCTGGCGTACATCTTCCCTCCTTTTTCCATGATTCCGAGGGTATTGATGAAAATCCGTCAGGATCAGGCCTCGGTAATAGCCATCATACCATTTTGGCCCAGGAGATCCAGGTTTACCCAGCTCATTCAGATGAGTCGGGGACAATATTGGAGACTCCCCCCGGAGCAGACCCTGGTGTTGTGGGACACTCATCTCTGCCCAGATCTGCACAGATTCAACCTGACAGCCTGGAGGTTGATCAATCCCTTCCCAGAGTGGATGGGCTCTCTGAGTCGGTCCTGAGAACTTTGTCGCATTCCAGAGCAGAGTCTACCAAGAAGGCCTACTCCTGGATCATGAGGATCTTCACCTCTTGGTGTAGCTCCAACCAGGTGGCGTCTGCAGATCCGCCCCTCTCAGCGATCTTACAATTCCTTCAGGATGGGATAGACAGAGGTCTCTCCCCATCTACCCTAAAGGTCCAAGTTTTTGCCATCTCGGCCTGTCTCAACAGGCCATATTCTCGGGACCCGCTCATCAAACGCTTCCTTAAGGGAGCGGAAAGATTGAAGCCTACAATACTGAAACCCGTTCCTCAATGGGATTTGTCAGTTGTTCTCAGGGGGTTAGCATCTCCCCCCTTTGAACCCTTGGAGGAGGCAAACTTTAAATTTCTAACACTCAAGGTGGTCTTTCTTCTGGCCATAACCTCGGCCAAAAGAATTTCGGAGCTGCAAGCTTTCTCCGCTTTACACCCATACACCATGTTCTTACAGGATAGGGTCCTTCTAAAATGTCTACCTTATTTTAAAGTTCCAACCTTTCAAAATATCAATCAGGTAATCTCTCTACCTGTATTATTCTCTGCCTCCTCCTCTGATGTTCCAGTCCGACATCCACTGGATATATGGAGATGCCTCCAGATCTATGTGGATAGATCCAAAGAATTCAGGATAGATGAGAATCTCTTTATCCTGTTTGCTGGTAAGTCTAAAGGCTGTAAGGCGTCTAAAACTACTATTAGTCGCTGGGTCAAGGAAGCCATTAGGGAAGCTTTCACCTCCCAATCCTTAGATCCTCCGGAGTTTGTGAGGGCCCATTCTACAAGGGCTGTAGCTACCTCTGTCGCGGAGAGAAGTCTTCTCCCCCTAGAGTTGATCTGTAAGGCAGCTTCCTGGAGCTCTGAATCAACCTTCATCTTCCATTATAGGATAGATGCTAAGGTAGCAGAGTTTTCGGCCTTTGGGCAGACAGTCCTTACTTCTGCCGAGCATGAGGACCCTCCCTAGGGGATTCTTCTTGCTATCTCCCAATCTGTGCTGCTGGTAGGACATAAGGGAATTGTTCATTTCTAACGATAATTTGTTTTCCCTTAGTCCTAACAGCAGCACACAAATTTCCCACCCTAAAAGTACTTTCTTGTTATAGACACGGTGGGCTGGGGGGCGAACCCCTCCCTTTAAGGGAGCTAGAGTTCTTCTATTGGTTATTCTTTGGGCTCATTAAAAATTCAGCCGGTCCTACCAGTCCACGGGGGGCAGTTAACCCCATCTGTGCTGCTGTTAGGACTAAGGGAAAACAAATTATCGTTAGAAATTAAGATTTTTCACCCATCCTATCTCTTTGTAATTTATTGGATTTTTTGGGCAATAATGTCTTGTACATAGTTACATAGTTGTTAAGGTTGGAAAAAGACAAAGGTCCATCAAGTCCAACCTGTAAGTATGATAGATAATATTAGTCAGATTGTGATTAATGTGATGAAAACTGATGTCGAGAATATTTTTCTCCCTTTCCTGCCTTTAGGAGTCCGTCAGTGCCTTTCTTTTATTCTTAGTTAACCTAAACAGGCCGGCGGCTCATTGGTCTAAATAATCGTTCCATTCATATGAAAACACTGGGTCGTCTGGAAAAGTAAGTGTAAGTGACAATCTCAGACTCCTTGGGGTCAAGTTCTCATTTAAATACATTTCTAGAAACATGTCATCTAGTTGGTGAAATAATTCACTTTAGACTTGAAAATATCTAACATAGTCTTAGTTTAAGCCTTGCTATATTATAACTTGTAGCTCCAAGGCTATACCTCCACTTGAAAAAGCCGATGTATCAGGTACG
This sequence comes from Bufo bufo, assembly GCF_905171765.1. Taxonomy (NCBI): domain Eukaryota; kingdom Metazoa; phylum Chordata; class Amphibia; order Anura; family Bufonidae; genus Bufo; species Bufo bufo. The sequence goes on from NC_053389.1 coordinate 11,540,806, forward strand.
GCTCCAGATCAATCATGCAAAAATATGTATCTGCCGGGATTTGAACTCACAACCTTTTGCATTAGAGGCAAGAATCTTAACCACTGGGCTATACAACCCAAAGATTCATGCGAAAATATGTACTTTAGTCCAAATATGTACTTTAGTCCATTTGATGAATGCCATGTCATGCTAGTCCCACCCTGGGCCAGCTGGTTCACGCCCGCCCGTCCCCATGGCCTGCGCACCAAAAAAATCACTTTCTAAACCACGTTATGTCCTTCTTGTTGTGCAATTGTCCTGAAGAAGAGGGCTATTTTATCATACTTACCACAATCGATGTTCCCAGGGGCGGATTGGCCATAGACCCCACAGGGAAATTTCCCAGTGGGTCGATGCTCCAGGGGGCCACCCAAGTCCTGCTCTTTGTCGCTGAGGGGGTACATAATGAGTTCTTAGTGGTAATTAACGCTGTCAGAATCAGGCGCTCATGTCATGTCACCAGCCAGCGGTCGCACATGTCCTCCTGAATTCAATTGCTATGGTGCTTTGGCCGAACATCACCTCCTAAGCCCCCTGCTCAATAGACAAATGGAGGAGGACAGAAGATGGGAAGTATTGATGGCCACCACAGAGGATCAGCTTTTGGGCCAGTATATTGTGCTACACTGTGTTATTTGGTTCTGATGGGACGGTATTTTGCACTATGGTATTGTTGACCCCGCCTACTTGTGTTGCCCCTACAAAATTGGGCCACTGTTAGTTTTTTTTTTCCATGGCCACTTTAAGTTCCCAGTCCGCCCCTGGATGTTCCTACTACCAGCGCCTCAATTAGTGGTTCTACTTTTCTCTACATTTGATGTTTTCCTGTCTCATTTGTGCGGGCAGGAACCCGGGCAGCAGTGCAGTAACCTCGTTGGCTGGTCCGGATAAACACCAGCAGAAGCGGCTATAGTTGTAGCTCCCCACAACGACATCTGATAAGGGCAATTTATTATTTCATTGTATATAATTTTTGTGACAACACCACACATGAGACACTGCCACCGATCTCCCTTTTTTTCTTTTGTACATATAACATCCAGCCTCTAGCAGTGCAGTCTACCATTACCACAGTGTATAACATCCAGCCTCTCGCCATGCAGTCTACCATTACCACAGTGTATAACATCCAGCCTCTAGCCGTGCAGTCTACCATTACCACAGTGTATAACATCCAGCCTCTCGCCATGCAGTCTACCATTACCACAGTGTATAACATCCAGCCTCTAGCCGTGCAGTCTACCATTACCACAGTGTATAACATCCAGCCTCTCGCCATGCAGTCTACCATTACCACAGTGTATAACATCCAGCCTCTAGCCATGCAGTCTACCATTACCACAGGTGTGTAACATCCAGTCCCTGGCCAAGCAGTCTACCATTTCCACAGGTGTATATCATCCAGCCTCTAGTCGTGAATTCAAGTTCTCTATAGACATTTCTTGACAGAATGGCTCCCTGAATTTCAGTGTGGTCCTGTAATAACAGCCACCACTGCCACAAGTCACTTCCTGACATGTCTTTCCTCCTAGATATCCAACAATCACCTGTGAGTGGTATTTTTGTAAAGAGGAAGGATTTACAGCAACTCAGCCACAAAGTGGAGCCCACATGAACTTACAGAGCGGGAACACCAAGTGCTGAGGAACAAGTGCATAAAAGTCACCAAGGCTCTACTGACTCCATAGCTACAGAGTCCAGAGATCTCCTCTGCCATTAACATTGGCACAAAAACTGTGTCGGGAGCTTCATGGTATTGGTGTCCATGGCTCCTGCCTGCCACCCTTCCATCACCAAGCACAATGACTGGAGCTGGGGACACGTCTTCTGTGCAGTGACCAATCACACTTCTTTATCTGGTGTCTTCCGGACTGCATTGTGCCAGCTGTAAGGTCTGGTGGAGGTCAAGGGTAATGCTATAGGGAGGTTTTTTTAGGGGTCGGCCTCGGCCCATTAGTTCCACTGTTTCCACAGTGAGATGGGACTAACCTCCGGTGGCCAGGCTCACGGAAACAGCTAGTGAATGGGAGCAACACGAACAGCATGGCATAACAAGCTGCGCTGCTTCCGTAACACCATACGAGATGCGTGCGGCGGTGTTGTGTACTTGCCAGGTGACATGCAGGATCTGGGAACAGTCATCCTCTCGTAAACATCACAGTAAGTGAATTACATTAATTTATTATCAGCTCCTGGGGTAATTAGTCACTCGTACGTTCAGGTGATGAATGGGGCCTTTGTTCGTGCAGGTCTCGATCGATGAGATGAGGCCAGTGCTGGCAGCGCCACCTCTGAGGCTTCTCTAAAATGTCACAATGGAAATTTACCCTCATGATAGGTGAAGATGAACATCCCATTAAATCCCCAAAAAAATCACTGGTGTACTATGGTTTGTACTACTGGGGGGGCACTGTGACTGGTACTACTGGGTGGGCACTGGCACAGGGACTAGTACTACTAGGTGGGCACTGGGACTCGTACTACTAGGCGGCACAGGGACTAGTACTACTGGGAGGGAACTAGGACTGGTACTACTTGGTGGGCACTGGGACTCGTACTACTGGGCGGCACAGGGACTAGTAGTACTGGGAGGGCACTAGGACTGGTACTACTGGGTGGGCACTGGGACTCATACTACTGGGGAGGCACTGTGACTAGTACTACTGGGTGGGCAATGGCACTCATACTACTGGGCGGTCCTGTGACTGGTAATACTGGGTGGTCACTGGGACTCGTACTACTGCTTGGCACAGGGACTAGTACTACTGGGTGGGCACTAGGACTGGTACTACTGGGGTGCACTGTGACATGCACTGCTGGGGAGGCAGACAGGAACTACTGGGAGCACTGTGACTTGAACTACTGGGGGGAATGTGGTTGGTACTACTTAGGGGCACCGTGACTGGCACTACTGGGGGGTCACTGTGACTGGAACTACTGGTGCACTGTGATTGGTACTATTGGGGGGCACTGTGACTTGCCTTTTTGGGGGAGGCATTAGGATGGGCACTACTGGGGTTGGGACACTGTGACTGGAACTATTAGGAGCACTGACATCACTATTGGGGAATTGCATTGTGACTGGTACTACTGGGGGAAGGCACTGTCACTGGTACTACTGGGGGGCACTGTGACTGGTACTACTGGGGGGCACTGTGACTGGTAATACTGGGGGGCACTGTGACTGGTACTACTGGGGGGCACTGTAACTGGTACTACTGGGGGGCACTGTGACTGGCACTGCTGGGAGGGGCCACTGGGATTGACACTATTAGAGGACACTGAATGTATTCTCAATAGTGCCATGCTAGAAAATGCAGATGGAGGGCGCTAAGGTGCAGCGATCAGATAAGCAGGTTACGTTTCGTTGGTGCACACCACCGACTTCTTCAGGTACACACATGTCTCAGCGTACTCATGTATGTGCCTGAAGAAGTCACATTGTGCAAGTGTTTTATCTTTTACCTGCTTCTCTGTTCTATAGATCGCTGCACCTTAATGCCCCCTATTTGCATTTCTGTCATTGTCTATGCAGGACGCTGTTGGAATGCCGGATGCAGGAGGGGGTGGCTGTGCATGCCAGCCAAAAGTACCAGTCACAGTGTACCCCGATAGTGTCAGCCATGATGTACCCCAATAGTACCAGTCACAGTGCCTCCCAGTGGTACCAATCACAGTGCTCCCTCAATAGTACCAGTCCCAGTGCTCTCGCCAGTAGCACCAGTCACAGTGCTCCCTCAGTAGTACCAGTCACAGTGCTCCCCCCAGTAGTACCAATCACAGTGCTCCCTCAGTAGTACCAGTCACAGTGCTCCCCTCAGTAGTACCAATCACAGTGCTCCCTCAGTAGTACCAGTCACAGTGCCCCCCAGTGGTACCAGTCACAGTGCTTCCTCACTAGTACCAGTCCCAGTGCTCCTTCCCCCGTAGTATCAGTCCCAGTTCTCCCTCGAGTAGTACCAGTCCTAGTGCCCTCCCAGCAGTACCAGTCATAGTACGACCCAATAGTGTCGGCAATTGGGCTCCCCAATGGTACTAGTCGCAGTGCCTCCTAGTAGTACCAGTCCCAGTGCTCCCTCAGTAGTACCAGTCACAGTGCCCCCTAGTAGTACCAGTCCCAGTGCTCCCTCAGTAGTACCAGTCACAGTGCCCCCTAGTAGTACCAGTCCCAGTGCTCCCTCAGTAGTGCCAGTCACAGTGTTCCCTCAGTAGTACCAGTCCCAGTGTTTCCTCAGTAGTACCATTCCCAGTGCTCCCTCAGTAGTACCAGTCACAGTGCTCCCTCAGTAGTGCCAGTCACAGTGCTCCCTCAGTAGTGCCAGTCACAGTGCTCCCTCAGTAGTACCAGTCCCAGTGTTCCCTCAGTAGTACCAGTCACAGTGCTCCCTCAGTAGTACCAGTCCCAGTGCTCCCTCAGTAGTACCAGTCCCAGTGTTCCTTCAGTAGTACCAGTCCCAGTGCTCCCTCAGTAGTACCAGTCCCAGTGTTCCCTCAGTAGTGCCAGTCACAGTGCTCCCTCAGTAGTACCAGTCCCAGTGCTCCCTCAGTAGTACCAGTCACAGTGCTCCCTCAGTAGTACCAGTCCCAGTGCTCCCTCAGTAGTACCAGTCCCAGTGTTCCTTCAGTAGTACCAGTCCCAGTGCTCCCTCAGTAGTATCAGTCCCAGTGTTCCCTCAATAGTGCCAGTCACAGTGCTCCCTCAGTAGTACCAGTCCCAGTGCTCCCTCAGTAGTACCAGTCACAGTGCTCCCTCAGTAGTACCAGTCCCAGTGTTCCCTCAGTAGTACCAGTCCAGTGTTCCCTCAGTAGTACCAGTCCCAGTGCTCCCTCAGTAGTACCAGTCCAGTGTTCCCTCAGTAGTACCAGTCCCAGTGCTCCCTCAGTAGTACCAGTCCAGTGTTCCCTCAGTAGTACCAGTCCAAGTGTTCCCTCAGTAGTACCAGTCCAGTGTTCCCTCAGTAGTACCAGTCCCAGTGCTCCCTCAGTAGTACCAGTCCAGTGTTCCCTCAGTAGTACCAGTCCCAGTGCTCCCTCAGTAGTACCAGTCCAGTGTTCCCTCAGTAGTACCAGTCCCAGTGTTCCCTCAGTAGTACCAGTCACAGTGCTCCCTCAGTAGTGCCAGTCACAGTGTTCCCTCAGTAGTACCAGTCACAGTGCTCCCTCAGTAGTACCAGTAACAGTGCTCCCTCAGTAGTACCAGTCACAGTGCTCCCTCAGTAGTACCAGTCACAGTGCTCCCTCAGTAGTACCAGTAACAGTGCTCCCTCAGTAGTGCCAGTCACAGTGTTCCATCAGTAGTACCAGTCACAGTGCTCCCTCAGTAGTGCCAGTCACAGTGCTCCCTCAGTAGTTTCAGTCACAGTGCTCCCTCAGTAGTACCAGTCACAGTGCTCCCTCAGTAGTACCAGTCACAGTGCTCCCTCAGTAGTACCAGTCACAGTGCTCCCTCAGTAGTACCAGTCACAGTGCTCCCTCAGTAGTACCAGTCACAGTGCTCCCTCAGTAGTACCAGTCCCAGTGTTCCCTCAGTAGTACCAGTCCCAGTGTTCCTTCAGTAGTACCAGTCCCAGTGCTCCCTCAGTAGTACCAGTCCCAGTGCTCCCTCAGTAGTACCAGTCCCAGTGCTCCCTCAGTAGTACCAGTCACAGTGCTCCCTCAGTAGTACCAGTCACAGTGCTCCCTCAGTAGTACCAGTCCCAGTGCTCCCTCAGTAGTACCAGTCACAGTGCTCCCTCAGTAGTACCAGTCACAGTGCTCCCTCAGTAGTGCCAGTCACAGTGCTCCCTCAGTAGTGCCAGTCCCAGTGCTCCCTCAGTAGTACCAGTCCCAGTGCTCCCTCAGTAGTGCCAGTCCCAGTGCTCCCTCAGTAGTACCAGTCCCAGTGTTCCCTCAGTAGTACCAGTCCCAGTGCTCCCTCAGTAGTACCAGTCCCAGTGCTCCCTCAGTAGTGCCAGTCACAGTGTTCCCTCAGTAGTACCAGTCCCAGTGCTCCCTCAGTAGTACCAGTCACAGTGTTCCCTCAGTAGTACCAGTCCCAGTGCTCCCTCAGTAGTACCAGTCACAGTGCTCCCTCAGTAGTGCCAGTCCCAGTGCTCCCTCAGTAGTACCAGTCACAGTGCTCCCTCAGTAGTACCAGTCACAGTGTTCCCTCAGTAGTACCAGTCCCAGTGCTCCCTCAGTAGTACCAGTCACAGTGCTCCCTCAGTAGTGCCAGTCCCAGTGCTCCCTCAGTAGTACCAGTCACAGTGCTCCCTCAGTAGTACCAGTCCCAGTGCTCCCTTAGTAGTACCAGTCCCAGTGCTCCCTCAGTAGTACCAGTCACAGTGCTCCCTCAGTAGTACCAGTCACAGTGTTCCCTCAGTAGTACCAGTCCCAGTGCTCCCTCAGTAGTACCAGTCACAGTGCTCCCTCAGTAGTGCCAGTCCCAGTGCTCCCTCAGTAGTACCAGTCACAGTGCTCCCTCAGTAGTACCAGTCCCAGTGCTCCCTTAGTAGTACCAGTCCCAGTGCTCCCTCAGTAGTACCAGTCCCAGTGCTCCCTCAGTAGTACCAGTCCCAGTGCTCCCTCAGTAGTACCAGTCACAGTGCTCCCTCAGTAGTACCAGTCACAGTGCTCCCTCAGTAGTACCAGTCCTAGTGCTCCCTTAGTAGTACCAGTCCCAGTGCTCCCTCAGTAGTACCAGTCCCAGTGCTCCCTCAGTAGTGCCAGTCCCAGTGCTCCCTCAGTAGTGCCAGTCCCAGTGCTCCCTCAGTAGTACCAGTCAAGTAAAATTCCATTGTCTTTTCGCCCTGGAATCCGAAGTGACATCAAGTTTCCGACATGGCGCTGGCAGCACTGACCTCTTATCTCACCGATCGAGAACTGCACGAACAAAGGCCTCATTCATCACCTGAATGTACGAGTGACTAATTTCCCCAGGAGCTGACAATCAATGATCCCTATTCACTGACTGTAATGTTTATGAGAGGACGAGCATTCCCACACCCTTCGTGCCACCTGGCAGGTACGCAGCTACCACAACATCGGGTCTGGGTTTCCGTCACCAGAGAAAGTCATATGTCGTGTCCCCCCCCCAAGGGAGATAAGCCCTTCAGGAGCCTGGGAAAGCTGAGTGACAGCCGAACAGATGGATCATATGATAAATATACAGATCTACATGCCAAGAAGTTGATATCGCCAGCTGTTGTGAAACTGTAACTCCTACCATGCTCCTTTCACTTTTATGAAGGATTCAAGAGCAGATAAACATGCTGAGAGTTGTAGTTTCACATCAGCTGGAGCATCAGCGGTCGTTGTCCATCCCATGACCTTTAGGATCCATGTGGGGTGACACATATAGCAATGTTAATACTTACCTATGAATAGAATGTCAGAATCGCAGTGAAGACTGACAGACAAGGCAGTAGTCCTGAGAATCAGGCAGGAGGGGCATTATGTGTGTCAGTCGGGGTCAGGTAAACAGCTTCTGTATTGTTGCGCCTTATCGCCATAGCTGTAACAATAAACTATTGACCCCCATATCTCTATGTAATTGACTTTGGCTGAAACCTGACTTTCCTCCATCTTTGCGCCCCAGGCGTCTGTACTTTTGCAGCCTTTGATATCAGTTATAATTGCAGATTTATTATCACACTCGTGTTTGCTCAGGGTTTATTGTTGGACGTCCTTGTATTGTTACCTATGTGCTTTGTTACATTGTATTCTTCCTAAGAAACAGTAAATATCGCAACCTCTTATCTCACCCCTTTTATTACGCCGCTCACCCGGTGACTGTAATAATTACACTGCGCCGGAATTTCAATGGAAAGAGGAAAAGTAAAGGTCCCTTTACACGGGACGATGTAGAAGAAGATTGTCGCCCTTCCCGACAATCTGCTGATCGCTAGCGGAGAAGAGCGGTGCGTTTACCTGCAGCGATCTCCTCCAGAGATGGACTCAGTGTTCCCCAGCAGCAGGTTGTGTTTACACGGTACGATCTGCTGCCGGGAAACAAGGATCTCTGCGGAACTAACGATCCAATTAACCCTTTCGCTCGTCCATCGGGTAATCGGCGGTGCATTTACACAGCCAGATCATCGCTAATGAGCGTTATTATGAATGCTCGTTAGTGATGAATTTTTTATTTCTTGGCCCGAGTAAATATCCCTTAACATAAAGTGGCCCCAGAGGTGGAGCAGACCTTCTTGTTGCAGTCCAAGGGCCACATAACTACTTCTAGTTTTATTAAAGGCGAAGTCCTGACTGGAAGCATAACCGGGGTGTAGAATGACTTCATCACCAGAGGGCTCTGTACAAGAACGTATACGGGCCCCTCGATTTCCCACTGCAACGCAAATTTCATGATGTCGTGATGTCAGTGACCACCTGATACTAGTTGTGATGTCATAGTGCCTGTTTGAAACTAGTTGTGATGTCATAATGTCTGTCTGAAACCAGTTCTGTTCCTGTTGGAACCTAGTTGTGATGTCACAGTGCCTGCTTGAAACCAGTTGTGGTGCCATAGTGCTTGTTTGAAACCAGATGTAATGTCATATTGTCTGTCTGAAAGTAGCCAGTAGTGATGGACGAACATCAACCGTGACGGTTCGCGAACACGATCAAATGTTCGCGAACCGCAAGTTCACGGCGGGCCCTATTCACTTTAATGGCAGGCCTTTAGCTCATATTTGCAGCCACCAAAGAGTAGAAGTGCACAAATAGTCCCACAACATGGACAGTGACATACCAGAGGGGGATCAATGACAAAAACTCCAACAAAAAATATGGATCTTAATCAGGGGACATTTTTATGCATCTTAAAAGGAAATTCTCTAAAATGTGCCCTGTTGGAGCCTAGAAATTTTTTATTTTAGGCCACAGGAGTACGGGCCTTAAAAATTAGGCATTCACCTGACATAAAAGAAATTCTGATTATGTGGCTCGAGGTACATTATGCGGTCAATGGATAAAAATTTTACTGTAGGCCCCTGGACTACAGGCCTCAAACATTAGGCCTTCACCGGGCAGAAAAGATCAAGTGATTATGTGGCCGGAGGTAGATTACACGGTCAATGGATATCAATTTTACTGCAGGCCAGTACAAAAACTGGTCAAATACATATGTTTAAAAGAAATAAAAATATCAAATTGGATTAACCCCTTAAGGACTCGGCTCTATTTCACCTTCTGGACTTGGCCATTTTTTGCAAATCTGACCAGTGTCCCTTTAAGTGCTGATAACTTTAAAACGCTTTGACTTATCCAGGCCATTCTGAGATTTTTTTTTTCGGCACATGTTGTACTTCATGACACTGGTAAAATGAAGTAAAAAAAAAATCATTTTTATTTATAAAAAAATACCAAATTTACCAAAAATTTGTAAAAAATTGCAAATTTCCAAGTTTCAATTTCTCTACTTCTATAATACATAGTAATACCTCCAAAAATAGTTATTACTTTACATTCCCCATATGTCTACTTCATGTTTGGATTATTTTGGGAATGATATTTTATTTTTTGGGGATGTTACAAGGCTTAGAAGTTTAAAAGCAAATCTTGAAATTTTTCAGAAATTTTCAAAAACCCAATTTTTAGGGACCAGTTCAGGTCTGAAGTCACTTTGCGAGGCTTACATAATAGAAACCACCCAAAAATGACCCCATTCTATAAACTACACATCTCAAGGTATTCAAAACTGATTTTACAAACTTTGTTAACCCTTTAGGTGTTCCACAAGAATTAATGGAAAATAGAGATACAATTTCAAAATTTCCTTTTTTTGGCCGATTTTCCATTTTAATAATTTTTTCCAGTTACAAAGCAAGGGTTAACAGCACTATTGGCACTATTTTGGGGTGCATATGACTTTTTGATCGCTTGCTATTACACTTTTTGTGATGTAAGGTGACAAAAAATGGTTTATTTAGCACAGTTTTTATTTTACATTTTTTACGGTGTTCATCTGAGGGGTTAGGTCATGTGATATTTTTATAGAGCCGGTCGATATGTAAATATGTATACTTTTTTTTTATTTATGTAAGTTTTACACAATAACAGCTTTTTTAAAACAAAAAAAATGATGTTTTAGTGTCTCCATATTCTGAGCCATAGTTTTTTTTACTTTTTGGGCGATTGTCTCAGGTAGGGGCTCATTTTTTGCTGGATGAGGTGACTGTTAGATTGGTACTATTTTGGTTGGTAAATGCCTTTTTGATCGCTTGCTGTTGTACTTTTTGTGATGTAAGGTGACAAAAAAGTTTATTTAGCACAGTTTTTATTTTTTATTTTATATGGTGTTCATCTGAGGGATTAGGTCATGTGATATGTTTATAGAGCAGGTCGATACGGACGTGGTGATACCTAACATGTATACTTTTTTCCCCCCCTATTTTTTACCAATTTTTTTTTTTTTTTTTTACTTTATTTGGGGAAAATGACGTTTTTGTTTATTTTTACTCGAAACTTTTAATTTTTTGGGGGGAAAACTTTATTTTTTCAACTTTTTTTTTCACTTCATTTTTTTGTCCCACTTTGGGACTTAAACTTTTGGGGGTCTAATCCTTTACAATGCATTCCAATACTTCTGTATTGGAATGCATTGGCTGTATGAGTAATACTGTGTGTATTACTCATACAGCTTCCGGTCTGTGAGATCCAGGGGGCTGGATCTCACAGGCTCGTCACCGGAAGGCAGCGCCTCAGGAAGGCATTGCACTGCCTTTCATGCCATCAGGTTTCCCCCACAGCCCCATGGGGACCCGATGGCACCACCACCGCACCAGGTAAAAGCCGCAAACCCCAAGTCTGAATTAACCTGCGGTTTGCGGCAATCGCCGACACGGGGGGGTCACCGGACCCCGAGGTGCCTGCTCAATGATTTGAGCAGGCACCTTATTCCGATCACCGGGCGGCGGTGATCGGAACTACACATGACGTACCGGTACGTCATGGGTCCTTAAGGACTCGGGAATCATGCCGAACCGATACGTCATGCGTCCCTAAAGGGTTAAAAACATGGCTAACAAAATCCCCCCTCTTAAAAAAAACAGTTGAAATTCAATAACACGTGGTCGTCACTGGTGTTGAATTCCTCCGAGGCCCCAACAATTATTCATTCAGCGTACAAAAAAGAACAAGTATGTGGCTGGAGGTAGATTACACAGTCATTGGATATCAATTTTACAGCAGGCCAAAGGACTACAGGCCCCAGAAATTAGGCATTCAGCGTACAGAAAAGAACAAGTAAGTTTGTGGCTGGAGGTAGATTACACAGTCATTGGATATCAATTTTACTGCAGGCCAGTGTATTACAGGCCCCATAAATTATGCATTAACCGTACAGAAAAGATCAAGTGATTATGTAGCCGGAGGTATATTACATGTTCAATGGATATCAATTTTACTGCAGGCCAGTACAAATATAGGTCAAATACATATGTTTAAAAGAACTAAAAATATAAAATTGGATTAAAAACATGACTAACGGAATCCCGCTTCTTGAAAAAAAAACTAATAATAATAGTTGAAACACGTGGTCGTCACAGGTGTTGAATTCCTCCGAGGCCCAAAACATTAGGCATTCAACGGACAGAAAAGGCCTTTTATACCTTATTATTTACATAGGACAGGGACCATTCTTTGTTCTGTGTGGTGGCGGATATGTGTGGGCTGGCATGAGGAAATTCAATTAAACGTGGTCGTCACAGGTGTTGAATTCCTCCGAGATCCATGCCTCATTAATTTTTAGAAATGTGAGGTAGTCTACACTGTCGTTAGCTAGGCGAGTGCGCTTATCAGTCACGATCCCCCCTACAGCGCTGAACGTTCTTTCGGATAGGACCCTGGACGTGGGGCAAGCCAAGTGTTCCATGGCAAATTGTGCCAGCTCTGGCCACAGGTCAAGCCTGCACACCCAATAGTCCAGGGGTTCCTCACTTTTCATAGCATCCACATCGGCCGTTAACCCGATGTAGTCGGACACCTGTCGGTCTAGGCGTTCCCTGAGGCTGGATCCGGAGGGCGGCTGTCGATGGGTTGGCTGCAAGAATGATCTTATATCCGAAGTGACCAACACATCTTCAAACCGCCCGCTTCTTGCATGCCCTGTTGGATTGGTACCCGCAACTGTCTCTCTGTGAGTGGAAATTCCTCTGCCAGCGGCCTCAAAAGCAGAATGCAGCATTTCTCAAAGCAAGGCCTGGAAGTGCTGCATTCTGATGCTGGTAACATGTTCGCCATTTTGTGTTTGTACCGGGGGTCTAAGTACGTTGCCACCCAGTACTGGTCCTTGCCCTCTTCAAACACTGAAGCATGAAGGCCCCCATTTGCACTAAACTGGAAGCAGTGGAGTGGCCTGGCTCCTGCTCATCGTCCAGGATAATGTCGTCCTCGGTCTCCCCCCCCCCCAGCCACGGGCAACACCAGGGATCCCATCAAGGTTTAAAGCATGCTCTTCCTGATCCTCCTCCGACTCCTCTTCAGACTCCTGCTGACTTGTCTCAGATAGAGTAGCCCCCCTGTGAATTCATCCAGCATTGCGACTTCCTTATTTTCCAGCTCCTGCTCCTCGACGGCTTGATAAATGACATGACGCAATGCACGCTCCAGAAAGAAGGCGTAAGGTACGATGTCACTGATGGCGTCCTGGCTGCGACTGACCAGTTTCTTGATCTCATCAAATGGCCGCAGAAGTCTTCATGCGTCGCGCATGAGCAGCCACTGGTGCGGTGAAAAAAAACAAGCTCCCGAGAACCTGTCCTGCTGCAGAGTTCGTACAGGTAGTCGTTAACGGCACGTTTCTGTTGGAGCAGCCTATCAAACATATACAAGGTGCAGTTCCAGCGCGTTGGGCAGTCACAAATCAGACGTCTGACGGGCAAGTGGTGTCGCCGCTGAACGTCAGCAAAGCGAGCTATGGCCATGTACGATCTTCTAAAATGGCCAGAGATTTTCCTGGCCTGCCGGAAGACGTCCTGGACCCCGGGGTATTTGGCAACGAATCGCTGCACGACTAAGTTCAGGACGTGTGCCATGCACAGCACGTGTGTCATTTTGCCCTGTTTCAGCGCGCTCAGCAGATTGGCACCGTTGTCGCACACCACTTAACCAATGGTCAAATTGAGCGGGCTTAGCCACTAATCTGCCTGTGACCGCAGAGCTGAAAGCAGTAGGACCGGTGTGGCTCTTGGCCTCAAGGCACAACAGCCGCAGCACAGCATGGCAACGTCTCACCTGGCACGTTGAATAGGTTCTGGGGAGCTTCGGGGGCACAGCAGAAGAGGCGGTAGCAGTGGAAAAGGAGGAGTCAGACGAGGAGGAGACAGAGAATGGAGTAGGAGGAGGAGAAGGCCTGCATGCGATCCGTGGTGGTAACACCAAATCCACACGGGTGCCAGGGGTTACATGCTTGATGGCCGTCAGAAGGTTCACCCAGTGGGCAGTAAAAGTTATATACCTTCCCAGCCCGTGTTTGCTAGACCACGTGTCTGTGTGCCAGAGATACATTCACTTGCCGCTGAACATGGCCATATAGCTCTGAGATGCCCTTCTGGGAGAAATATTTCCTTCCGGGGACCTTCCATTGTGGTGTGCCAATGGCCACACATTTTCTAAAGGCCTCTGAGTCCACCAGTTTATATGGCAGTAGTTGGCGGGCTAGCAGTTCTGACAAGCCGGCAGTCAGCCATTGGGCAAGAGGGTTATCCAGCGTCATCATCTTTTTACGCTCGAACATTTGGGCCATGGAAGCCTGCCTTCTGCCAGATGAACGCGACGACGGCACGGTGGGAGGTGGAGTGGAGGACAAATGGGAGGAGAGAAGAAAGGAGAAGAGGCAGGACGTGGAGCGCCAGGATTGTGGCTTTGTGGGTTCTGACGGTGTTGCTTCCACTGGGCTCGGTGATGGGAGGCCAGGTGCCTTCTTAAGGCGGTCGTCCCTAGGTGAGTGTTAGGCTTACCGCGACTTATATGTTGACAGCACAGGCTGCAGATGGCAACACTATTGTCAGCAGCGGACACGTTAAAAAAAGCCCACACTGTGGAGCCATGTGCCGATGTCCTGGGAGCGCCAGGTGTGATCGTGCATGGTGGATGGCTCGTTTCAGATACATTAGCAGTCTGTTTTTTGCCTCCTGTGCACTGTGGGTTCTGCCTGGTTCTCCTCCTTCTCCTCCCTATCTGCTGCTCCGTCGCTCCCTCTGAACTCCCCTCTTCTTCCTCTCTTGTGGGCACCCACGTGACGTCCATCGACACGTCATCATCATCACCTTCACCACCACTGACATTAGAGATCTTGGAGTAGGCAGCAACAGCGGGGACCAACCTCTTTGGGCTGATCTGGGTATTGTCGTCAGACCGATAGGTGGCGACCGTTGATACCTCCTCTTCCTGATCCGATGCCAAGAATGGCTGCGCATCGGTAAGGTCTGGGAATGGATGCGAAAATAATTCCTCTGACTCGAGTGGAGGGGATATGGTGGTGGTGGTGGTGGTGTCTTTGGGGGTGCACACAGCAGAGAATGAGGAGGGTGCAGAAGCGGAAGGCTGAGTGAGCCACTCAACCAAGTCTGATGCGCCCTTTGACATAATCGCATGCACCTTCTGAAACTTCCCACTTAGGCTCCGGCCTGGTGCACCTGCCCTACCCCTAACACCCTTGCGGAATGGCCTGCCTCTTCCTCTACCTGTCATTTTCAAAATGACCCTGTGACAAAGTCCCTATAGAAGAGCAGTATTTGTGGAAGAAAGTATATCACATCCCTGCCTCAATCAGTTTTTTGGGGGGGCAACTGGTAAATCACACCAGTAGAAATTATTTGTTCCAATAGCATTTGTCCCTCCTGCAGTATCGCAGCAGAACCGCACACGACTGCTGCACAATACAAATGCACTATAATATACTTTCAATGTTATAAAGTATATTATAAGTATATTACACACCTCAGTATATCACACCTATCGATAGCACACCTATACCAGTCCTTAAAAGGACTTTTGTGGCCCTATTAGCTAGCGTTTGGTGTCCCTAACAGTCTGTCCCTGCCCCACACTGCAACCTCTCCCTACACTGGCAAAACACTGAATGTAAAATGGCTGCCAGATCGGGTTCTGTTATAGGGTGGGGGTTATGTCCATGTGCTGAAATGTCTCGATTGGTTGTCCTGTACCACCTGATGGATGTGTCATGGGTCAAAGTTCTTCAGAATGTAAAATAATATGGCGCCGGCGGACATCGTCATATGTTCGCCCTTACGGCAAACCGCGAACGGGCAAAGTTTGCCGCAAAAAGACTGTCGGTCGAACCGCAAGGCCATCTCTACTAGTCAGGATGTCACAGTGTTTGAAATAAATTGTCATGTCATAGTGCTGGCTTGAAACTAGTTGTGATGTCATAATGTCTGTCTGAAACCAGTTCTGTTCCTGTTGGAAATTAGTTGTGTTGTCACAGTGTTTGTTTGAAACCAGATGTGATGTCATAATGTCTGTTTGACACTAGCTATGATGTCACAGTGTTTGTCTTAAAGATGAGCGTTAGAGATGAGCGAATCAGACGAAGCGGAATTCTAACCGAATTTCCGGAAAAATTCGATTTGCAACAAATGCGAATCACAATTTTTCCTAAAATGGCGGCTACACGTGTGAGGACATGGGGCAAGGAACTCTGGGAAGGCCGGATCACCCATAATGCCATGCATGCAGCCAATCAGCAGCCAGCCAGCCCTATACGGCGGCCATCTTAGAGTCAGACATTTTCCAGCGTTCTGATTGCAGGGAGAGACGTCAGAAGACGCTAGGGACAGTGCTAGAAAAACCTCATTGTGAAAAAAAAAGAGATTTACAAGTGCAGGGAAACATTATTTGTGGATCCAAATAACCATTATACAGCTCTGGCATTCCAGCAATTTGTTCTTGTTCTTGGGGAGCAAGTGCTATGTAGAAAAGCCTTTAGTGGCTTATATCTGTGGAAAAAGAAAATTATATACGCACTTCTCTGGTGCATTTATTTCTGCTAAAAGCGTTTAGTGGCCTATTTCAGTACAAAAAGAAAAATATATTCTCAGTTCACTTCTGCAGTTATATGTGTTGAAAGCGTTTAGTGGCCTATTTCAGTACAGAAGGAAAAATATTTTTGTCGTTTTTAGGGGTGTTTTAATTTGATATTCATTTATTTAGTTCAGCTAAAAGTATGTCAGACAGAGAAGTGCCAGGCCATGCACAGAGGAGTGGCAGAGACCTAAATGTTTCTGGCGCAGGCAGAGGTCGCAGCAGAGTAAGGGGGCATGGCAGCAGGAGTCGCAGCGAGAGGCCTGAGCTCCCAGTGTCAGCTAGCGGTCATGTCTTGACCAGCTGCCCAGCGGTTCTTGGTTGGTTAACTCGGTCATCCACTTCATCCCAAGTAACATCAGACCCCCCCCAGCCAACAGTCGGTGGGTTCGTCAGGCACAACCCTTAGTTAGCATGACCCGGGAGCAGGCCCTGTGCCCTCACCTGTCCTCAACCTGCCTCTGTCCCTTGCTGTTCCCTCAGCCAGAGAAGTATTATATGCTGTGGGCTCAGCTCCACTATACAGCGATGACGAGCTACTAGAGGACAGTCAGCAGCTCATGCCCAGCCAA